>NC_141995.1:4328130-4347036 GCF_049901715.1 Pseudonaja textilis
AATATATAGAAAGCAGAGAAGAATAGAACTATCAGCTAAAAGAAAAGAGTTGCAAAATATTGAGATAGAACAGTTCAAAGAAATCTAATATATTTAATGTTCCATACTAGCAGGCTTGTAGGCCTGCATTCCTATTGGTCCGGAAAAGCCGGGCCGTGATTGGAAGAACTAAGCGTTCTGATTGGTTCCTATTCCGCTGCTGTGATTGGGTAAAACCAAGTGCGGCAAGCTCAAATGCATGTCATAGGCTGCCTAGCCACAGCCAGCTCTATAAAAGGAGCTGCCTCGGCTGGGAGTCTTGCCTCAGTATCTGGTTTCCAAATAAAGAGCTGTTGTCACTATTTCGAGTCTTGTCTCTCCTTGGGACCCACCGCCCAGACTTAACGCTGGCGACGAGGATGGGATACTGAGACAACAGAGATGATTAGCACATGGCAGAGAGCGCATAGATGACCTGCAAGATGGCCAGCAGCGCCGTGCCGCCCGCACCATTCAATCCGGCCAGCGAGCACTGGGAGTCCTACATTGATCGTTTCCAAATGTTCTTGGAATCAAACAACCTGAAGGACGCCACCGGCAGCAAGAAGTGAGCGGT
The DNA here is from genome assembly GCF_049901715.1 of Pseudonaja textilis. Classification (NCBI taxonomy): domain Eukaryota; kingdom Metazoa; phylum Chordata; class Lepidosauria; order Squamata; family Elapidae; genus Pseudonaja; species Pseudonaja textilis. The sequence continues at coordinate 4,328,726 of NC_141995.1, forward strand.
TTTTCTAACACACTGCAGACCCGCTGTTTTTAAAATGGCCAAGGCACTCGTGAAGCCAACGGACATCAAGACCATAGATAGGGATACCCTAGCTCCCATCCTCTAGAACCACTACGCCCCAGCAGTGCCGATTCTCATCCATCAGCACGACTTTTACCAGAGGGATCAGCGCGAGGGCGAGAGCATTGGAGAGTTCGTAGCCGACCTGAGGGACCTAGGAGGCTTGTGCGGATTCGCCAATCTAGACGAGGCCATGCGTGACCGAGTCATCCTTGGCCTGAAAGACCCAACTCTCCAAAGCAGACTGATGGCTAAAGGAGACATCTCCCTCACCGACGCCGTAGCTGAAGCCACCACAGCCGAGGTCATTCGTAAGTCAGCGGCGCGAATGTGGCATTCAAACGGAAACGACCGCCAACCCACCAGCAAGACGGCAACCGCAACAGACAAACACGCAGCATCCACCCACCATGGCGACATCGAATCCCCCTCTGACAGCCAAGAGGAAGAAATTCACAGACTTCAGTCGGAACACGAGCAACGAGACCGGCGCGGTTGTAAGTCGAGTTACCAATGTGCCGGCTGCAGAGGAAATCACCCGCATTCCGAATGCAAGTTCCTGGACGCTGTTTGCCGTTTTTGCAAAAAATGAGGGCATATTGCCAAAGTATGCTGTAACAAACGCAATTCCAGCCCCCGACGACGGGGAAACAACCCAAGAAGAAGAGATAGCACCTCCACCATAAACCGGGACCGCCATAATGACAGCCGATGGAACCGGAACAGCCGACCCAGAAAGTTCGTCAAGGCACCCAGAATAGAAGAAACGCACCAAACAATCACCATCGGCCACGCTTCATCAATAGACGCACGAAAGATACGTGTAGGGGTCAACATCGAGAATCAGCTTTGCACCATGGAGGTAGACTCTGGTTCCTCCCTCTCTATGGTTTCCTGGAGGACCATCAAAAGACTAATTCCCAGCATCTGCCGCCAAGAGCTTAGCGACCAGAAGCTAATATTAAGAGACTATCAAGGTAATCGCATTCCGGTCGTTGGCACTGGACATTTTCAAGCCTCGTTCAGAAACCACACCACCATCCTACCACTCACAATCGTCGATAAAGACAGACTCAGCCTACTGGGGGTGGAGTGGTTCGCACCATTGGGGATCGAGATGGCAGGCATCAACCACGCAGAAGACAGAAACTGGGAAACAACGCTCATCCAGGACTTCCAAGAAGTCTTCAGTGAACATCTAGGCAAGTACAAGTGGTCCCCTATCTCCTTTAATCTCAGCCCTGACATTGCTCCCATCCGTCTCAAGCCGCACCGAGTGCCTTTTGCACTCAAGCCTAAAATAGACGAACAATTAGACAAACTAATAGCGCAAGGCATGTTAGAACCCATCGATCATGCCTGTTGGGAGACCCCAATTGTCACCCCCATCAAACCCGATGGCTCCCTGAGAATTTGTGGTGACTACAAGGCCACCCTCAACCACGTATTGCAGCAGAGCGCCTACCCATGCCAGTAGTCCAACGTCTCCTGCACGAGGGGGTGGCAAGGTCTTTGCAAAGCTCGACCTGGCTCAAGTTTATCAACAACTACCACTCAATGCTGAAACCGCCGAAGCCCAAACAATAGTGACAAATAGAGGGGAGCTCAAATGTAACCGACTCCAGTTTGGGGTCAGCGTTGCACCGGGCATTTTTCAAAGTCTAATGGAGAGATTGTTGCAGGGAATTAAAGGAGTCGTGCCCTATTTCGACAACATCCAGCCCCTGCCAAAAAACAATTTGAAAAATGACTGAGGGCAGTCCTACAGAAATTCAAAGACGCTGGCCTCAAGGTAAAAAAGGAAAAGTGCCAAATATGCACTGGAAGGGTTGAATTTCTTGGCTACCTCCTTGACAAACAAGGAATTCACCCCACAGATAAAAAATTGAAAGCCATCAAAAATCCCCCCAGACCAAAGAACAAAACGGACCTCCAAGCCTTCCTCGGACTCATTAACTTCTATAATATTTTTCTACACCAGAAAGCAACTGTCGCAGAACCTCTACATAGACTCCTTGATAAAAAGGCTTCCTGGATATGGGGACGGCAAGAAGAGCACGCTTTTCACCAGATAAAAAACCTTTTGACTTCAGTTGCAGTCCTCATGCAATACAATGAAACGTTACCTCTGACTGTTACTTGCGACGCATCGCCTTTCGGGGTTGGCGCCATCCTGAGCCACGTTTTACCAAATGGAACGGAAGCCCCCATTGCATTCTTTTCCAGAACATTGTCCAAGCCAGAGAGGAACTATAGCCAGCTGGACAAAGAAGCCCTCGCCATCTTTCAGCAGTAAAGAGATTCTACGAATACATTTATGGTAGGACATTTTCCATTATTACAGGCCATAAGCCCCTACTTGGCATATTGGTGGGTGACAAACCCACTCCACACATCTTGTCACCTAGAATGACAAGATGGTCTGAATTTCTTGCCGCTTATAATTACAAATTGATACATCGCCCTGGCAAGACAATCTCGCACGCCAACGCCTTAAGCCGCTCCCCCTTGCCAGACTTGCAAGAGGACCCAGCACCCACATTACCAGTCTTGCAAATTGAAATGATCCCCATGCCACCAGTAACCACGCAAGACATCGCCCACGAAACTAGGAAGGACAGACGCTTGGCGCGAGTTCTCAGCTGGGTGGAGAGGGGATGGCCAGAAACTGAGCCAAACGAACTTTTTAAACCATTTAAAAACTGGCAAACTGAACTCTTTTCGCAAAAGAGTTGTGTGTTGCGGGGAGACCGGGTAGTACAGAAAAAAGTTTTAGACTTGCTGCATGATGGGCTCCCTGGTATTGTGCGCATGAAAGCCCTGGTCAGGAGCTACGCTTGGTGGCCAGGCATGGACAAGCAAATTGAAACCTGGGTCGCCGCTTGTAACAGATGCCAAGGGACTCACTCAGCACCCCCCTAAGGCCCACCATTAGAATGGGAAACACCCAGAGGCCCTTGGTTGCGCATCCATATTGCCTTCACCACAGAAGCTGTCACTGAGAAATTAAATAGATTTTTCGCAACGCGTGGTCTGCCAGACGTTATCATTTCTGACAATGGGCCACAATTTACCACCTTAGCTTTTGAACAATACTTGGCATTGTTGGTATGAACCATTAAAAAAGGGTGAGCTGGGTCTTTCAAATGTTAGAAATTATTGGGTAGCTAATCAATTATAAAGGTAGTCCCAGATATTATATCAGTAACTAGAGATTTAATATCGAGGAATATAGAGTCAAAAGAATTAAGGGAAATTGGTGATCCTATAGAATCATATTGGTTTTAAAAGGATATTTTAAAAAATTGCTAGGAGAATTCAAAATCCTTTTTTAAAAAGTTTGATAGAATTATGGAATAAATGGAGATGCCAGAAATTTCTCCTTTAATGCCAGTGGTGGAAATGAAGAAATTCCCTAAGATTGAATTGAAAGAATGGATTAGTAAATTTAAAAAAATCAGATATATAAATGGGAACAGTGGAAGAACAAGATAAAGCATATAGCACAATTAAAGAACGTTTTATCAGATATTAAATTAAATTGGTTGAATTTGATACAATTAGAAAAATGGATAAAAGTGGAAGAAGGATTTGAGGAAAACGATAGCTAACAAAATTTGAAATGATTATAAAAGAATATGAGGTGAATGAAGAATATACAGCAGGTAAAGGAAGAATTGGGAAAATATATAGATATTAACTGAATTAGAAGAGCAGGCAAAAGGTTTAAAATTAATTTGGGAATCAGATTTAAGAGAAATAAATGATAACGATTGGAAAAATATTTGGAATAGAAGAGTATATAAAAATATGTCAGTTAGAGTTAAGGAAAATGGATATAAAGTGATAAAAAATCCTTCCAAAGCATTTCTGAGGTGCAAATATATGGAAAATGTTACCAAACTGCAGGCAAATTGTCAACTAGCTAAAAATGCAGAGGAATATATCCAGTGGTTTGCACCGGTTCACTAGAAGCAGTAGCTAATTGTTTGTTTAGTTTGGAAAACCGACTGAAGCCTTGTCCCTCCCCTTCCCTCCTTGCCACTCCTCCCCTCACTGGGCTGCTTGACTCACACTTTGGATGAGACTAAGGGACTATGGACAGCCTGCTGTCACCGTTCCGAGTTTGGCCAGCAAAGGAAGGTTTGCTAAAAACAGATCATGCCAAAACAATCTTATTTCATTCTTCAACCTAGTGACTAAATTAGTAGACCAGCAAAATACTGTGGACATAACGTACTTAGATTTCAACAAAGCATTCAACAAAGTAGACCACAACCTACTTTTTGGTAAGCTAGAAAAAAGTGGGATAGACAGCACCACCACCAGATGGATACGCAATTGGCTGACAAACTGTACTCAACGAGTAGTCCTTAATGGGTCTGTCTTTTTTTAAAAATAAACTTTATTCAATTTTCCAACAGTTTAAAAAAATCATAAAAAGAACACAATTGTATCAACATTGAAGACATCATTTACATTTCTTAATCATTCCTTACTCCTTATTTATACCCCTGGTTACATAATACATTTTCTATTAATTCTACATTCAGTATACATAACTTCATACCCTTTAATTGATTACAGTATTAATTTTCTTTCTCTTGTCAATTCATGCATACCAGGTGTCCCAGACTGAATAATTTATTGATTTCTCTCTATCCTTTAACTCTAAAGTCAGCCTGACCATTTCTGTACAATCTAGAATTTTCCTTAACACCGCTCTCTCTTGTGGTATCTCTCCTTCTTTCCAGGGCTGTGCTTATGTAATCCTAGAAGCAGTTGTTATGTGTAAAATAATATATCTATCAGTATTACTATATTTTCCTTTTATTATGCCCAATAAAAACAGTTCTTTGTTTTGTTATTTCTTCTAACCATTTTCGAATCTTACTCCAATATTTTTTTTGCTTCCTGGCAGGTTCACCACATAGGAAAGCATGTGCCCCGTAATTTCTTACATTTTCAGCATTCTGGGTTTTGATTTAAAAACATTTTTGCCAATCTGACGGCAGGTAGGTGCCACCTGTAGAACATTTTATACATATTTTCTCCATGCGCTGTAGATAATATTAGTCTATAATTCTCTCCCCACCACATTCTTTCCCAATGTTCCAATTCTATATTATATCCCACATTTTTCGCCTAGGCTACCATCGTTTCTTTAACATTTCCTTAACTACTTCTTCTTCCATCTTAAAGTTCAGAAGAAAGTTATATAATAGAGATATCATCTTTTTCTCTGTTCCTTGCACAATTTTATCTAATCGTTGTTTCATATAAAATACATATTCTTCCTTGTCTTTTCTATACTTTGCCTGTACCTGCATAAAAGGCCACCAGTCAATATCTATGCTTTGCTGTTTTAACTCATGTATTCTTTTTAATCTTCCTTGTTTATCGAGTAAATCCTTATATTACCTCGTTTTAGCCAAATCTATTGTGTTTGGGCATGTTAGTGCCTCCATCATCGACAGCCAATTTGGTATTTTAGTGTAATGGTTCTTCTTGATTTTCTTCCATTTTTGAATAAGTGTGTCTCTAATTTGGTGTCTTTGAAAGTAGCCGTGTTGTTTGTTTTTTCCGTCCCATAAGAAATTATGCCACCCACTTTGCAGATCATGTGCTTCTATTAATAGTATCCTTTTATTCTCTAAATTAATCCAATCTTTTATCCATACCATAGCTGCCGCCTGATAGCATGTTTCCCAATCTGGGAGTCCAAAGCCATCCCTCTCTCTTTTATCATGCAACAATTTCATTTTAATTCTAGCTTTTTTCCCAGCCCAAACAAAATTAGCTATAATTTTATCCAATTCCCCCCCCCACAAAATTATCGAATTTTACTGGTACAGTGTGAAATAGATATAGTACTTTCAGTAGTATAGACATCTTAACTGCCGCAATTCTTCCCATTAGTGAAGTTTGGAGTTTCCCCCATAGTTCCAATTCCTTTTTTATCTGCATCATTAATTTATTATAATTATTTTCTTTCATTGAGGAACATCTTGATATTAGCCAAATACCAAGATATTTTACTTTTTTAACCTATTTGCATTCCCATTTTTTCCTCTAATTCCCTTTTTTGTTTATCTGTCACATTTTTAGTTAATATCTTCATTTTGTTTTTATTTATTTTAAATCCCGCTAACTTGCCAAATTATTAAATTTCTTTAATTAAAGCAGTCCCGGTTTCATCCAGTTCCTCTAGAAAAAATGCTATATCATCAGCAAATGCTTGTATTTTATATTCTTCTTTCCTGACTGTAACCCCCTTGATTTCTTTATTTCTTCCGATGTTTGTTAATAAATTTTCTAATGCAAGGATAAAAAGTAGGGCGTGACACTGTATATCCTTGTCTTACTCCTTTATTTATATTGAATATTTCTGTCTCCATTAAGTTCTGTCTCCATTAAGTAACACACTGGCTGTCTGGGTTGAATAGATTGCCGATATCATCCTAGTGAATTTGTTCCCGAAATCCATGGCGTTTAACTGTTTTGTAAGGGACTGTCGATTTACGTTGTCCAATGCTTTTTGTGCGTCCAAGAACACCAGTGCTACTTTTTTTCCAGAGTGTGTCTCGTAGTATTCTAGGACATTTATTACTGTTCTGGTATTGTTTTTAATGTGACTGTTCGGTAAAAATCCATTCTGATTGGTATATATAATTTTATTCAGTAATCTCTTAAGCCTTTCTGCAATTATAGCCATGAGTATTTTGTAATCCACATTCAGTAGTGATATGGGCCTATAATTTTGAATGTGTTGATGGTCTGTATCTTCTTTTGGGATTAATGTAATATAGGTTTCCTGCCATGATTTGGGTAGTTTCGCTATCGCTTCATTGTATACTTCTAACATTTGTGTTTCTAATATTTCTTGGAGTGTTTTGTATAACTCCCCCGGGAGGCCATCTGATCTCATTATTTTTCTGTTTCTGGATTGCCTCCTTTAATTCTAATAGTGTTATTTCCTTATTAATCATTTCTTTACTTTCTTCCAAAATTGTAGTTAACCCTTTCCTTTTTAAGTATTGTGGGATGTTTTCTTCTGTTATTTCTTCCCACCTATATAGTTTCTCATAGAAGGTTTTAACAATATGTTTTTTTCCTTTCCATCTGGTGGTGTAGTATGCCATTAGCATCTTTCAATTACTGTATCGATCTCCTCTCTTTCTCTTTTTTTAATTTGTAGACTAACCACCTCCCCGGCTTGTTTGCATGTTCAAAATGATTTTGCTTCACCCTTCTCGTATTTTGTACCCATTCTTCCCGCACCAGCATGTTCAATTTATGTCTAACCAATAGCTCTTTCTTCATTTGTTATCTCATTATGTGGTTCTTTTTGTGATGCTATTTCCAAATCTGTAAGTGTATTTTGCAATCTAATTTGTTTTTCTTTCTTTTCTTTATTTCTTCGTGCTGTGTATGAAATTGTTAGGCCTCTTATATATACCTTTGTAGTATCCCATAGGTTTTGTACTGATGTTTGTTGTTTCCTATTTTCTCTTTAAAATATCTCTAATTCCTTCTTCATCATTTCAGCATATTATTTTTCTTTCAGGATTCCTTGATTTAACATCCATCTCTTTTTACCTTTTTGTCCTTTCCAATTTATTTATTTTTAAATAAATTTTATTACTTTCCAATTTATTTTAATAGGATTGTGCCCATGTATTTATCTCAATTTCTACTTCCTTTATGTTTTGTTCTAATTCCACATTCATCCATATCTTATCTATTCTCGATCACAATTTTTGTGGTACCAAATAGAAAGTTGTTTTTTTATCTGGGTTCATTTCCCTCCATGTATCTCTCAATCCCAATTCATTTGTCCTTTCATAGAATATTTTTGGTAGTGTTTTCCTTTTCTTCATGTCTACACTATTACTCACATGATCTTTTTTAGGATTCACTAATGCATTAAAATCGCCTACCAGGCATATATTTTCATACACCATCTCTGTCAGTTTCCTATATAGTTTACGGTAAAATCCCTTCTGTTTTTCATTCGGTGCATATATAACTGTAACACTTTCTTATAATGTATTATTATTTTAATCATTAGAATTCTGCCCTCCTCATCTGCATAAATCTGTTTAGCTTGTAATTGTTTTCTAACATACCACTATCCCTCTTTTTTTGTCAAGCCAAGGATACATACAAATTTCTTAATTTAGCTGATTATAGAATTTTACTATAATGTTTTTGTAAATGTGTTTCCTGAAGGCATATGATATCTATATTTTGTTTCTGTATTTTGGTTAATATTGTTTTTTCTTTTTGCTGGCGAGTTTAGATTTTAGAACATTAACGTTTATGGAAATTAGTTTGATTTTTTTCTTCCATCCCACCTTTGATATGTTACTTGTTGGCATCTATTCAATGTTGCTTCTTCTTGTTGTCTTGTTCTTACACCTTCTCTTTCTTCTCATTCGATTTCCTCTTATTCTCTTCTTGTTCTATTTCTCTTTCCTCTGACTGTTGTTCTTCCTGGCTTCTACTCTCAACTTCTTGTTTGCTGGTTTGATCTTCTGATATTACATAGAGGTCGTAGAATTCCCGTGCTTTCTCTATACTATCTATTTTGAACTTCCTATCCTGCCATGATATCAACATCCCTTCTGGGATAAGCCATGTAAATAAAATGTTACGTTTGTTCAATTGTGATGCCAGGAAATGATAATTCTTTCTGTGTTCTCTTATTCTCCTCAGGATTTGTTTTAATGTCACAATTTCTTTTTAAAAACCAATAGCTCATTTCTTGTTATTTTATATATCTCATGTCTTATAAGTTTCTTTGAGAATCTTATGTGGACTCTCATGGCAACTTAAAATGTCTCGCATAGTTAGTGTGTATTCTATACACCTGATTGATTTCTCTCTGGATCTCTTGTCCTCTTCTTTGTAATACCTCCACCAATAAGTCTGACATTATTTTCGGTAAATCTTCACCTCTATCCTCCATCACATTTTGAAATCTAAGAAAGAAGTCAGCTCTCTCCATGTCCAACTGGGCAATCACCTCTTCTAACTTCCTGTTTTCCACCATCAGTTTCTGCTCATATCTATCTTCTTATCCGTCTGATCATCCTTCATTTCCATCAACTTTACTTTTTGCTCCATGTTGTCTGTTGCCTGCTGAATTGTCCCTATTTTATCATCTAATTTTCATATTTCTCCTTTCATCCCTCCCATCTCATTTTTAAAATCTGGATGGTTTCTTGATATTGTGTCCTGGGTTTTCATCATAGTTTCTTGTATCATTGTGAGTCTTGATTGTATTGTCAGCATGTTTGGGGCAGGATTCATTTTTTCAGAGCTCAGCATACCCTCGATTGAATGTTGTCCTGATGATGATGCTGTTGTCAATGCTGAATTAGATACTGTTTTCCCCCCGATCTTTGGAACAGTTGTAGTAGTTGACATTTTGAAATTTCTAAAATTTCTAAAAAAGAAATCTTTCAGTGCTATCATCAATTATGTCAATCAATTTCCAAAGGGTAACAATTTATATCTAATATCCCAATCTAACATATATCAGTCACTACAGTTCTAATTATCTATATAAGTATCTATGTAAGTGTAAATAATATTATCCAGACTAATATCAATAATATATCTTTCTATATATTCTTCTATATACCGTATCCCACTTTGTTTGGTTGTATAATTCTGAAGTAGACTAAATAAAGATAAGAATCTAAAATACATATATAGAGCTATAAGCAATTATCAAATAAATATCAAGAAAAAATAGTTAATATAAATATAATAAGTAGCTTATATCGGTAATAGGTTTATAATTAACATTTTTAGTACATATAATATAGATAGAATGGTGTGTGTTTGTGTGTGTGTATGTGTGTATAGTTATAATGTATAAATCAGTTCATCAGTTATATGATTTGCTTAAGTATTTAGTTAATTTACAAATATTTAATCAATTCTCACTTCTTTTTCTACTCATCGTCAAACTGTTCTCCACACTTTTTCTGCTTCATCAGCTGTCTTTAACTATTTAGCCTCTGTCTCTATCAATTTGCACAGTCACTGTCCTAATTCAAAATGGTTCCTCTTGTCTATTTCTTCTTCTCTGAAGAACTCTTATCTGATATTCCTTCGTTCCTTAGCATCGATTTAGTATTTATTAAGTCTTTTGAAGTCTTACAATTCAATCCTCTTCAGTTCTTCCGAGCCTCCAGCCTCTCTCTGACTGCTAAGATATTTGCTTTCTGTCAATCTCCACTCTGCTCCGTTCTCACCACCAATTCACCGCCACCACAGTCTATTCTCCCTGGAGGCTTCCTCTGCTAAGCACGTTTCTCAGGGCTCTCTTCTCTCACCTCGCCAAACTGTCAAAGTCCACCATTTCTCCTTCGATTTCTTCCCATTGATCTCCACTCTCCTGCTTCCCGATCACAGCTGGCTGTCACAGCTTCAGACCCGCCATAGTTGCCGGGTTTCTTGTGCACCAGTTTCAAGGGGTTTCCTTTCACCATAGTGGGAGGTTGCCTCTCTCCTCGCTACCTTCAAGGCTTCCCATTTTAGTTTGTTTCTCTCCAGGATCCCGTAATGCCCTAATGGGCTCCCAGGCATGAAAAATCTGACATAAAGGAGCGGAGACCACTCTCTTTGCTCCACATCATCGAGACGTCACCACCAGAAGTCCAACGGGTCTAAGTCTTAATGGGTCTAAGTCTAAGCCTAAGCAGTGGAGTGCCACAGGGTTCCGACTTAGGCCCAGTACTCTTCAACATCTTCATTAACGGCATAGATGAGGGAATAGAAGAAGAACTTACCAAATTTGCAGATGATACTAAGCTGGCAGGAATAGCTAACACCCAAGAAGATAGGCTCAAGATCCAGATCGATCTTGACAGACTAAAACACTGGGCCATATTTAACAAAGTGAAATTTAATGTAGAGAAAAGTAAAGTCCTACACTTAGACAAGAAAAACCAAAAGTATACATATAGACTGGGTGAAACCAGGCTCAATAGCAGGAACTGGGAGAGGGATCTTGGAGTCTTAGTGGACAACCAGCTAAATAGGAGCCAGCCTTGTGCAGCAGCAGCCAAAAAAGCCAATGCAATCCTAAGTTGCATTAACAGAGGGATACAATTGAGATCAAGGGAGGTACTAATATCACTCTATAAAGCCTTAATAAGACCACACCTAGAGTAGTGCATCCAGTTTTGGTCACCACACTATAAAAAAGATGTTGAGGCTCTAGAAAAAGTGCAGAGAAGAGCAACCAGGATGATTTGGGGACTGGCGACTAAAACATATGAAGAATAATTACAGGAACTGGGCCTGGCTAGTGAAGAGAAGGACCAGGGGAGACATGATAGCAGTCTTCCAATATTTGAGGGGCTGCCACAGGGAGGAAGGGGATAGACCAAAAGCCGAAGGATACAACAACCAAATTCAGTCAATGACAAAGTCAGTCCATCAGAAGAGAGAGAGAAGGGCGCTTACCTCCTCATCGTCCTCGAGAATATCGGTTAGGTAAGCTTTATATCTCTTGCACATTTCTATTGAGCTCGAATAATCATTTATCTCGTAACTAGGTAAATAAATGAAGCCTTTATAGGCGGTCCAGTCATGATTCAATTTGTAATGAAGGTCAGCTTGGAGACGTGAAAAAGGAAAGAAGAAAGAAAAATTAGAAGGAGCACAGTTAGGCAAATACTTTCATCCATTAAAAAAACATCCATTTTAAGAAAAAAATCATATAGGACAATAGTCATGTTTTCAGAGTGGGGGAGATAGGCATGGGGCAGAGGTGGAAAAAATAAAGTAAAACAAAAGGGAAACACTTTTCTGGAAGGAAAATTACAAGACCTGTAAATCGAATATCTTTCTATACCTTAAGACTGAGCATTGGTGCTCTCTGAGTTTAGTCATTTTCTTGCAAACGTTTTTTATTACCCAACTAGGTCACACAAAAGAATGCAGAACCACCGCGAAAACAGGGACTTTTACCGAAACAATTTTTAATTGGATACTTGTTGATATCCGGGATGTATGGGGTGTGGATGGGAACAAGGGAACTAAATGCCTTGGGCCTGAAAACCCCGGGTCCAGCTTTGCTTCTGCTGTAACCGTTTGGCTTTAATAAAGTGAACTTCTGGCTAATCATGAGCCTGAGAGTCTTTCTTTTCCAACTGACCAAGTTGGGATAGCTGACATTCTGCCTAAGACAATACTTAAAAACAGCAGGGTGCAACGCCCTAATCTGCCCCTCCTCGGAGAAAGCTATCCCCCTATCCGGATTCTTATTCATCTCAATCTGTGAGAAACTTACCAATCTCTGCTTGAATTTCTTTGATCTTTTCAGCCCATGGAAGTAACTCTCTTGACGCATTCTCAGCTGCCAGGATAATTTCAGTATCTGAAACACATGTAGCAAGAGCACCTCTTCAGATCTGAAGCTGCCTCCTGGTCTATTGAGAGCCCGCTTCCTTCCATGCACGAAACCATCCTATGAAGGTGTCTGCAGCTCGGAAGTGTTTTTCTTCCTAGGAAGGACCCCATTATGAAGTCCCTGGAGGCAAATCTCACCAAACCCTAGAGCAGTGGTGGCTAACCTTTTTGGGCTCCTGTGCCAAAAATTGCATGCATGCTTCCGTGCCAACACCCAGAAGGCAATGTGCACACCCTCCCCCACCCCCTGCACATGTGCATGCAATCACCCGCCCTCTTACCTGCACTGTGCCTCCCAGCTGAATTTTGGGCCATTTGAGGCCTTTTTCATCCTTGCAGAGACTTGCTGAAAAATGGGTCCATTTCATCACTTCCGGTATTTCAAGAAATACAGGAAGTGACAAAACAGGCCTATTTTTTGGCCTGCAAAGCCTGCAGAGGCTTCCCTCAAGCCTCTGCGAGGCCAAAAAAGGCCCAAAAATCAGCTGGGAGGTGTGCGCATGCGCAGTGTGGTAAGTTTGCCTGGGGCACATGTGCCTGCACAAATGGCTCTGCGTGCCATCTGTGGCACATGTGCCATAGGTTCGCCATCATGGCCCTAGAGAATCATGGCAAGACTGGCCTTTCAGAACCCTGACCTAAATCTTTTGCCTTGCAGACTGGCATCAGGTTGGTGGAGAGGCTGGAGATTAGCAATGAATGAATGGATCTCCTCCCCTGATCACCCTTGGCTTGGGCTTCATCCTGTTGGCTCCCTCATGCTTTGATTAGATTTAACAATCAATTTATTTACTGTCTGGAAAGAGCTGGACTTTTAAATAGCTCCCGATTCTTCTGCAGAACCAGTATGGAGGTGACCTAGAGAAGAATTCAAGGCCAACAGCGATGGATGCGAATCCTCCTTCCATTCCAATGTAACCCACCAATCTAGCTAGAGGAAGGAAAATTGGTTCAGAGTGAAACTCTTTACTTACCATTAAGGTAATAAAAATCAGGATTCAATGAAACCATATAGCGCCTTATTTGTGCGACTGCATACCGAAGTGGATCCCGTTTTGCCTTTTCAACAGCACCTGAAGGGGAGGTTTAATTACCATATAATAAGTTGGATTGAGAGCCATTTGATGTTGTGGTCAAGGCACAGAGAGACTATGAAATCTTTTCCCACCTTGGTCACGAAACCATCTGGGTGACCTTGGGCCAGTCACTTTGACCCAGCCCTAGGAAGGAGGCAATGGCAAAGCCCTTTTATCAACCTTGCCTCTGAAGGTCAAGCCTGCATTCTTTTACAGTACCAGAAGCCTGACAGAATGGAGAAGTGACCAATTGTTTTTTCCTAGAAGGGCCGAGGAAGACTGGGGAATGGGTTTATTAATTGGAAACCACTTCCATTTGGACTTTGTTGGGAAGGTAGACCACTGTAGAGATTGAACTTATTATATTTAATTAGAAATTGATAAGAGATGGCATTAAGAAACAAACATGGATATTTGGTCCAGGAAAAATTACTCTTAACATTAGGGATGAGGCCGTGGTAAATTTTCCACAAGTTGATTAAAATAATAGTTAACACGATGTTGTGAAACTTTAACCTTGTATTATCATGATGGTTAATCTTCAATTCAATTCACAGTCTGGGAGTGGTGAAAAAGTTAACAGTTGAAGTCCTAACCATGGACCAAAGAGCTGTTAATGTAATGTCTGAGTATATAGGCAGCTCCAAGTAATTGGTTTTTTGCAAAGGTAGGATATTCAGGTCTAATAATTTCAAAATTTCCATGTATCAAGACAGCCCTGTGGGTATTGCTCTGAGGGCTTCTATTACTATTGGTACGACCATTGATTTCTTCCTCCGCTGACCTTCAATTTGCAAATCACAACATTTTGTTAGTTTTTCTAGCTCTTTCTCTTCATTTGTGCATCATGTGGTGTTGCAATATCAATGAACCAGACTTTTTTCTTTTTCATAATGATGATGTCAGGCGTGTTGTGGGTCAGATGTCTGTCCAGTTGTGTATTAACCATTAAGCAGGCTAAGCACATGCTTAGGGCACCAGGCCTAAAGAGGGCACCACAAAGTTGAGGAAAAAAAACCCAATGAAGATTTGTAAAAAATATTTTACGTACAAAGGGTGGGGGGACCAAGATTTGTCAGTGTTGCGGATACCAGTGAGCCTTTATCCGCCACTGTGTCTGTCTGTTTGGATCCAAAAGTCCCACAGGGTTGTGTTCATTTTTAAGAACTTTGTCAACTTGGTGTTCCCAGTGATTTTTGCTTCTCTCAAACTCAAACTTCTGGCAAAGCTTCCAATATATGATGTAATAAAGGAGAATATTTGTAGCTCAGGGTTGACATGACGTGTCCTTGGTACTCTCTGAGCTTGTTTTCTTGCAGATATTTCATTATCCAAACTAGGTAACATCATCAGTGCTAACAGCACTATACAGGGTTAGTCAGGGTTCCAGAAAAACCCAACTCCAATTAAAAACTCTGAGACAGGCATTTTCTCAAAGTTTCCTTTTATTAGAGTAGTTATACTGGCACATCTGGGAAAACCTGAATCGGAGAGTTCCGGGTTTTCCCTTAGTAATTCAAT
This sequence comes from Pseudonaja textilis, assembly GCF_049901715.1. NCBI lineage: Eukaryota > Metazoa > Chordata > Lepidosauria > Squamata > Elapidae > Pseudonaja > Pseudonaja textilis. The sequence continues at coordinate 4,343,815 of NC_141995.1, forward strand.
AGTCAAAACCCAACCCCTGCACCCATCACATGGTCCAATCACCAACTGTCCCAACTGGAGACATCCCTTCAACCACTCCTCCTCCAGGTGCAGCAATAACATGATCTTGACTGAAAAGAAGAATGCTATTATGCCTAACTACTAACATTCTAAAATCCCCCTCCTCCTACTTTCCCAAGCACAGGAATGTGGCAGCCTGGAAGCTTCTGGTACTAATATGGTTTCCAAAGCTGACAATTTCAGTAAATTGCACCCCTTACCAGCACTGATGGTGTTGTTCTGACCCAGCCTGAACAGAATCATGAAACAGACTCCTTGTCCAAAAAAAACCCCTTTTTACTTGGTTAATGTGAATTCCTGGCATTTACAGCAATAATCCTTCCCGGGTTTAAGTGTAAGAACAGACCTTGTCAATCCTTGGATAGTTGCCAAGCCAAGAGCTTCAAGTCACAATGCTGTAAAAGGAAATACTTGGCAAAGACTCTCTGTGAGGCATGAACTCAGATAAGAAAATCTTCGCAATAATAAGCGAACTAATTGTCTCCTGCAAAAGCCCCTCCCCTTTTGCTCCTATTTATTCCCTATGGGAGGGACCGTTCAGCGTCCACTTGTGCCTTTTCTTCTGAGTCAACCCCTGTTCCTTAGTTGTTCCCTTCTCCTGACAGCTCTGCGCATATGCACAATTGGAACAGGCTCCAGCTGTTCTTCTTCCCCTTTTATCTCCAACTCTGAAGGCATCTGATAAATGTTGAACAGCCCTGGCCCCATCTCTGCCTCCAACACAGAGCACCCATCAGAGCCTTCCCCAGACTCCAGGACTGGCCCAAATTCCTCCCCAACCTCCTCACTGTCCGAGTCTGCCATCAGTTCTGCTGGCAGCTGGCAGGCTACAACAGATGTTACCTAGTTTGGGTAATGAAATGCCTGCAAGAAAACAAGCAAGCTCAGAGAGCACCAATGTATGATGTATAGCCACTGACAAGGCGATCCACTATTTCATCTTTCTTGTTGCATAAGCGACATTTGCTCTTGTTACTGACATGTTGAATGTTGGCTTTCATGAAATTGGTCTGCAAGGCTTGTCCTTGGGCAGCCAAAATGAAGCCTGCAGTTTCTTTCTTCAGCACCCCTGATCTCAAACAGCTCCATGTGAACTTTGTATCTTCCTTTCCTTGAATGTTCTTCAGATGTTGGCTGGGCGTAGGATTCCTTTTCCAGTTAGAAACTCGAGGCTCAATTGTTTCCTTTCCATGTTTACTAGTTTAAAATTTGGGTGGGGTGGGGTGTTAGAGTATATTCACGAACTGGAATAGAGCTTAGTAAGAAGTTCAGCTAATGAGAGCTGAACTGAGGGCTGAAACTTAACGGGAGAATCTGGATGTGGTTTATCTCTGTTCTGTGCTCAGCTCTAAAGTGAAAGACAAGTGAAGTTGTTGGCTGGCTGAAAACCTGTAACATGTCTGCTTCTGTTTGAGTTTGCTCCATGTTGGAGAAATCTACAACTGGTATTATAAAATTTACTTTATGCATTTATACAGAAGTTAAATGAAGCCTCAGCCATCTGTGTTTACTTTTCTGGCACTGAATTTACGCTTCAATATGCTGAAGAGGTGGGCCTGTTTTGCAAGGGGTGGGAACCAATATTGTAGTGCTGTATTAGTCAGATTCAGTTAGGGGGATAAAATATGTATGTGTGTTAGTTTATTTTTTCTTTTGAATACAACTTTTTAATGTGTTGTGTATTTTTTGTTTTCTTTTGGGGAGGGTGGAGTTTTGCATTTTAACTTTCTTTAGAATAAAAACAAAAAATTGAAAAAAAAATCCTTGCCAAGAATACTGCAGGGACTAATCCGGGCAATCTCCAAAAGTCAGTCACCATTGGATGGAAGGGGAAATAAACCTTGAATTCCTACATCACATATTGGGTTTGATTATGACAGCAGGTTGCAAAATACACACACACACACAGCCAAGAAAAATATGCTTTGGCCCAACTTCTTTAAAGGTTTCTTCTGCTTCAACCACAGCCACAGAAACATTGACTTCTAACACAATCGAAACTGAGCATCTCCTGATGAAGATCTAACCAAGGATGTCCTTGTGAAGACACAGCAGATGAGCTACCATGAATTCACACAAATAGCTTAGGGAATTCTGGTTTCCTGGACTCAGCTGTACAATCTGCCCTCTTTGTATGTACCTTCCTCTTCTTTCTTGAAAGATGTAAGGATGCCGGTATATTGGAGAGCGATTGGCCAAGACAGGGGAAGGCGTCAAGTGGGCAATTAATCTGGAATCTCTACATGAGCTCAAGAGGATGAAGTCTGATCTTCTTTGAATGCCATTGAACTGGGCATTATCTAGTCTGGCCCAGGTGCAAACCGCCAGTCTGTGGAGATTCCTGCACTTGAGCAATAAAATATCTAGTTGAACTCTTCACATGTGGATTTCACTGTCCACGGCTGACTCTGTGTGTGTGATTCTCCCACTTTTTGACACAGAAGTTGTGCTCAGGAAAACAAACAAGGATACTGAACGCAGTGGGAACTGAGAAAGTGTATGGTAAAAGGAGAGAGGGAAAGGTGAATGAACGTGGACTGAATACAAAAATGTGGAATATGGAATTAGTCAGAGGAGATCTGGTCACATGAAGGGGACAAATGAGGATAAGGTGGCCAAACTAATCAAGGAAGGAAGAAGAAATGAAATGAGAGGAAGAAAAGAGATGAGAAATTTAGTATTGGGCCATTGTGACCAGGACCCCTGAGCATTTTACAGATAGTCCTCAACTTATGACAGTTGTGACTGAGGCGGTACTTACTTTTTAAAATGCTGTTGTGAGATGACCCCAGGATGCTGCCACTGTCACAATACATGCCGGTTGCCAAGTGCCCAAATTTTGATCATGAACATTTGTAAGCTGAGGACTCCCCGTGTTACCTTTTTCCCTGTTTAACAATTTAGGGTAGTGTGTCTCTCACCCTTAGCCATTTTAAGATGGGCGTACTTCAACTTCAACAAAAGCCAGCATGCGGAAGTTTTAGGGAGTATTTCACCTGCAAACTGGTTCCTCAGTATATATCCATTCTTCGCACCTTTCACGGCTTTTGTCTTTCCCCCGATCTGCTTACCATAACCAGAATCGTTGCAGAGAACTTTGGCTGTGCCACCCAAAGGCTGGACTCAGGGCTTCCCTCCCAGTTTGCTCTGTTTCTCTGTAAT
>NC_141995.1:4347136-4437188 GCF_049901715.1 Pseudonaja textilis
ATCAGTCAAATGAAAAAAAACAGATGTAATTAGGAAATATATGGAATGCTACATTATCCTACCTGTCAATGACTACTTCATTGGGAATGGTCTCTACTATGTATCCTGCAGGTGGTGGGGGGAGGGGAGACCTGGTATGAGGTGGAGAACTTTTGCATGTCCAGAGAGGCGCATCTGACCTCCGTCCTAAGCTCTGAAGAGCAGGTGACACCCCTTCCCCAATTGTTCAGCCCTTAAACGACCCCCTGAGTCCATCTCTTAAAAGGGAGGACTTGAACACTGAATCGTTCCCATGGCTGAGGGCTTCCTTGGACTGGTTGGTCGATCTTACGTGACCTTTTAGGGTCAAGATGTGGCCTTTTATCAGAGCCCAGAACAGAGCCAGCAGAGCAGCGTTCATATGGATGTCATAATTTTGGCCTTGCGGCTGATTCAAGCCTTGAAAAAGCCACAGATGAGTGGATTTGGTTGCCAGGGTGGATTCTGCTGATCTGATTGGATGACTGGGTGCCCTATTCCGCCCTCATTGCTCTGCATGCGTCTCCCCCAAAGCTCTGCACTTGGGGGAAAAGGACAGCCACCCCAGATTGAAAGGGTGTAGCGATCTTCGGTCAAGGGGAAAGGAGAGCTGAGTGCACCCCCTTGCTAGAACCCCCCCAAAAGCAGAAAGCCCAGTGCGTCCTGGCAATTAGAGGTGCACAGTAGGACCCTTGAAAGGTTCAGAAGGTCAAGGTGTTAATATAGATTTCTTGCTAGGAGAGTACAAAGATGTTGTGTTTTTGCACCAGTTTAACAACAATCACAATCGCAGGCTGGAACAAGAGGTTGGAAAAGCAGGCTGGAGGAAGGAAGGGTCCAATCCTACCTGTCTCTTTCTCAAGAAAACTTCCTGGATATCTCCTTAAGTCCCCTAAATGTCAAGCCCAGCTCTGAGAAAATGAACTCGGCTTTCCTAGATCTCAGCCCACCCAGAGACCCCCTAATGCAGAACAAAGTCTGTGCAGCTCTAGAGAAGACTGCAAGAGGAATGTCTGCCTACCTGCCTTCAATCAATCAATCAATCAATTAATAAACATTCTCCCAACATTTTTGAGGTCTCAACCTGAGGAAGAGGAGATGGTCCTGGAGATGTGTGGGTGACAAATCCTATGGGGCTTTAAGGGTCAAACCCAGTTTTTTGAATTGAACTCAGAAGCTAACAGGAGGGCAATATATCATAGTATTATCGTCACATGCTTAGGTCAGCAGGTTTGCCGACCTCCAGGCTGTTGAACGGTGCCATTGGGTTTCTGTTCACAATTGTGCAATTGTGAATCATGTTGAAGTTGTGCAAGATTGGAAGATGCGGAGAGGACTGGTCCTCAGAGTCACCAAAAGTCAGACACGACTCAATGAATAACATCTTCTTCATCAGACTGTAGAATTCTGGACCAAATGAAGCTCCTAAATCATCTTCAAGGACAGCCATACATATAGTGACTACAGCAGTAGTCCAGTGGATATAAAGAAACTGTGTGTGTGTGTGTGTGTGTGTGTGTGTGTGTGTGCGCGCATGCGCCTTTGAGTCAGTTTTGACTCCTGGAAACTATGGGACCTTGCCTTCTTCTTCCTGGGGTTAAGAGTCAGAGATTGGCCCAAAGTCACTCAAGCTGTCCTTGTGTCTAAGGCAGAACTGGAATTCTCTGTTTCTGGCCTGTTGCCTTAAATCCCTACAGCAAACTGGCTCTCAGCAACTCAGGAGGAAGGTGGGGAACAGCTCAGCCCCCAAAGCTATTGGGAATCAATTTGGCTTCCTTTGAAGAGGAGAACTTCTCTCACACAATAAACTTCAGGGTCAGGCCAGGCCAGAGATGTGAGCTATGGGATGCCAAGGGCTGCTATTCCAGGGCTGCCCCCTCGGCAGTGCCATCACAATCCCTCCATAGCTCTGCTTTGCTGAGGACCCCAGCAGCCAATCAGCAGGCTCCTTGACCCACAGGGCAGGGGTTGCCTTCAGCTGGGAAGAGGAAAGCAAGCAAGCCAGGCCAGAGGAACGAAGGACCACTCAATCCAGATGAGAGCTTGCGCAGAAGTCAAGTAACAAAAGAGCCAAGAACAACTCTGCCTAAGGGAAATGCTCGGCAAGGAGGTATGGATTACCCAAAAGATGCCTTGAGAGTGACCAACTGTCCCCCATCAGTGGGAGGAGTGACCAGGAAATGTTCTCACTTCATCAGGAGGCTGATGCTCCTGCTTCCTTCTTCTTTCTCATTGGGTAGAAATGTTTTTTGGCTCGAAAGGTCTGGTTTGGCTGTATCCATGCTCCTGACATGCTATCGATTGTTCTTAAATCCTTGCTATTCTCTCCAACAATGGAAAACCAGAGGGCAATTGAAGCAAACCCCTGTACTTGAGCTGATCTGGTGATATAGACGGCTTTCAAGTGCCGGTATATTGAAAATGGTAATAAGATATGGAATGACATATAAAGTAAATATGATTTTTGAATTTGTGTCTGTGCGAAGAGTTTTAACCCGGGATTAAGCAGCTTTCAGAAATGATGTTTTTTTATGTTCTATGTTATGTTTGTTTGTGTATTGTTTTTTAAAAGGCAAAAATTTTGACTAGTAAGAAATATAATCTGGACAATAGAATGAAAAGGAGAAATCGGGAGAAGATATGATGAGCAGATAATGTAAATATACATATTACACCTGGCACGTTTTACTGATTCTTCCAGAAAGATTCTTTATGTTAATATGCCTTGATTATTTGTATGTTTTGTAAAGTCAATAAAATTTGTTTTTTTAAGAAAAAAAAAAGAGAGAGTCAGAGGAAAATATAAATGTGATGATTGAATAGCAGATAAACTAGAAAAGAAATGTTATTGAATAAGAGTAAAGAGACAATGTGAAATTTGTTAAAGGGAATTTATGTGTCTATATGGAAATGGGATAAATTAGAAAAATGTGATATAAAATAATGTGTTATCTGCTTTGTAAAGATTTATAATGGAAAGAGGTTTTATGTTTTTAATGTTTAATGATGTTTTGTTTTGTTTGTTTGTTGTTAAAATCAATAAAATTTGTTTTTTAAAAAAATCCTTGCTATTCTCTCCAACAATGGAAAACCAGAGGACAATTGAAGTAAACCCCTGTACTTGAGCTGATCTGGTGATATAGACAGCTTTCAAGTGCGGGAACCTATGCCCCATAATCCTCAGATCCTATTTATAAATGACTTCACAGACATTTGAATTGTACCCACAGGTCAAAGAGTAACCACCGCAGCTCATGAAGTAGAAATGGACAAAATGGAGTCTTAAGTGTACCAATGCTCCTCCATTTCCTCAGCCGGACCACTTTGATATTATCCGAAGGGCTCAAGAGCTGAATCTAGGATTGGTGGGCTTCATCAAGCCATCTTTCCTTGGGTAGATTTATTCAGACATTCTTCAACTCTTGAACTCCGATACCCACATTTCATGGTCCTTTTTTCCTTTCCCCAACTGCGACCTTCCGGTGGCATTTAGTTGTCCTTGTCCTTAGCCTTCCTGATGGTTTTTGTCATTTTGAAGGCGCCAAGGTTCTCTACTGCGTGATGGGCTAGTCTGTATCTGCTATGATAGTTGCAATGCTGGAAGGGCAACAGGTTGGCTGCTGAACATTTGTGAGTCTTGGTTTTCAATGCCCACATTCCAGAAATGGCTGGTTATGGGTATCCTCTGCTGACTTATGTGACTGGCGTTTCTTTCCCCTTTATCTCCAAGCCATGGCTCCTAAGGAACCTACAGCCAAACCAGCTCCTGGTGGCAAGAATGACCTGAACCAAAGACCTATTATGAAAATCCCTACCAAATACTGGTGGATCATGATTTCTATTGTCGCAGGAGTCCTTACAGTCATCTTGGCAATATCAGCCCAAACATGTAAGTTTAATTCTTCTTGCTAAAGGATGTTTTCCTTTCCTGGAAGCTGAAGAAGCTGGATGGCCCTACTTTCTTTCATGAACGTGATCTTTTCATGGAATCCAGAGTTGGAAGGGACATTTGGAGGTTTTCCAGTCCAGCCCCCTCAGGCAGGAAATCCTATACCATTCCAGAAAAGGTGGCTGTCCACTCTCTTCTTAAAAGCCTCCAGTGTTGGACACCCACAACTTCTGGATGCAAACTGTTCCACTGATTAATTGTTCTGTCAGGAAATTTCTCCAGAGTTCTAGGTTGGTTCTCTCCTTGATTGGTTTCCATCCATTGCTTCTTTTTTCTGCCTTCATCTGCTTTGGAGAATAGGATGACCCACTCTTCTTTGTGGCAGCCCTCAAGTACTGGGAAATTGCTATCATGTCTCCCCTAGTCCTTCTTTTCTCTAGAATGGCCATACCCAGTTTCTGCAATGAAAAAACATTCTTCATATGTTTTAGCCTCCAGTCCCCTAGTCATCTTTGTTGCTCTTCTCTGCACTTTTTCCAGACTGTGTCTTTTTTTTTTAATAATATGGTGATCAAAACTGGATACAGTATTCTAAATTTGGTCTTAATAAGACTTTATAAAGTGATTCTGCTAATGCTCTCCAATCAGGAACCTAGGAGATCCTGATTGGACAGCATTCACAGAACACAATGTAACCAGAATCAAGTCACCATCTTTTATGGGACCCATTCTGCGTTCCCTGGTTTTGGATTGTATCTATCCCATCTTGAACCAAAATGAACAATACAAATTGTAATCCCTTTGGGGCAGACTGTAATCTAGAAATGTCTCAGTTCCCACAAATTCTACCCCATTAGGATTTAGAACTTACTATATACTTTTCGGGGCGATCAATTTGTTTCTGTCAGCCCATTTCTTCTGATCAAAGGTTCAGGGTCATTTTGGCAATGATGGATGTCATTGATGGCTAATCCTCTCCTTCAGAGAATGCTTAGATATTGAGCAATGGTAGGAGAGCTGTGTTAAGCCATAGGATCAAAACATCAGAATGCATGTGATGCTTCTCGCCAACACATTTTTTGAAAAGGCACAAATCTTCAGAAGCTCATCCTCATTCAGTCAGGTGATGAAAATAATCGGAGGATGTGAACTGCAGTTCAATACCACTTTGACCTTAGATACCCAGAAGCTTCTTAACTATAACCAGAGGTTGTGGGAGGAACTGCTGGCTGCTTGTGAAGGAAGCAGAGGGTGAATAAAAAAAAGAAAGATAGCGGCCCACATGCCTAATGGCGTGAAAATCATATAACTATAAACCAAGAATACCAATAAGACATTTAGAGTAAGTGCGCTTGAGATTGTGATTTTATTTTATTTCAAAATGACCGGTTTAGTTCAGTGTAATACTTGTTTTACAGCTGTCTTTCGCAGTACTCTTTTCAAACTTGGATACTGTCCTCTTTGTAAAAAAATTACCAGTCTACATGGACAGATTACCTATCTAGAATCTCTAATCTGTGCTCTCCAAGAAGAAATTAGGTGCCCAATCCAGCCATCTATTGAGCTGCTGTGCTACCAGCCCCCACTACCACAAAGATCCTAGAGGAAAAGGGCAGTATGGACAACCGTGGGATCTGGCAAGGTGAGAGCTGTGGACCATAAACACAAAACTTTTGCTGTGTCCCAGCATAACAGATACAGTGCCCTTGCTGATCTTAATAGGGACACTAAAGTGACATGTCAAGTAGTTGTGATAATGATAACTTAAGTAAGCCGGGGATCATGGTCCTAGAAGAAGAACTTACTTTGGAAAGGAGAAAGCGTGAATCAGGTATTACGCACCAGTCACACAAGAGAGCAAGGCATCCAAAAAGAAAAGCCACCTTCTGGTTGGGGACTCAATTGTAAGGGATGTAAATTTAGGAAAGGATACTGAGGTTTTGAAAGAGGTCAGGTGTCTGCCAGGTGCTACCGCCAGCAGAGACAAGAAGCATATTCTTAAAATAGTCAAGAATGCCAGCAAGGACTGTGATGTTTATGCTATTATACATCTTGGTACAAATGATCTGTCCCAGAAGGATGTACTTTCTGTTCAGAAAAACTTCCAGAGCTTGGGGTATGAACTTAGTAATATGGATTGTAGGCTTATCTTTTCAGAGGTTCTACCAGTATACAAGGAACAAAAAGGGAAAGGGCAGCGTGTAGCAGAGTTTAATGTCTGGCTAAAGGAGTGGTGTCAAAGGGAAGGCTTTGCTTTTATTAGTCATGATATCTGCAGCTGGTCCAGTGAAACACTGTACAAAAGAGATGGTTTGCATCCATCAAAGAAAGGGACTGAGTTACTTGATGTTAAATTCAGATTTCCTGGATAAACATTTAAACTGAACAGTGGGGACAGAGAATTAATGGATTCAGAACATCTCTGTCCCCAGCAACCTAAAACTAATAAGGATACCAGTGCATGCAAAATAAATGTTTGTGCAGGTAAGGTTATCAACCTTGCTGTCAACCAAAACCAAGCATTTAATAGTGAGTGCCATACCATGTGCACGAATCAAACCGGTGGCAAGAAAGTAGGGACAGGCGGGCATAACACAGGTTATGTAGACAGTAAACACAGTGTCAGACATAAAGATCTCAAGTGCCTGTATACAAATGCACAAAGTCTGGGGAACAGGCAGGACGAACTCGAACTACGAATACATGAATGTAAATATGATATAGTTGGAATAACAGAAACTTGGTGGGATGAAACCCATGACTGGAACATACTGGTAGAAGGATACAAAATCCTAAAGGGGAAAACAACTCAAGAATTTTGGGAATCTCTAAAAGATATGATCATAGAAGCCCAGACCAGCACAATACCACTGAGAAAGAAAAATAAGAAATCCAAGAAGAAAACAGCATGGCTGCACAAAGATCTCTCTGGCAAATTGGAAGAAAAAAAGGACAAGTACAAAAAATTGAAAGAAGAACATACAGCTAAGGCAGAATATCAGCAGGTAGCCAGAATCTGCAAAGACAAAATTAGGATAGCAAAGGCTCAGAATGAACAAAGACTTGCAACAAAAGTCAAAGATAATAAAAAGAGTTTCTTCCAACATATAAATAACAAGAAAAAAATCAAGGAAACAATCGGTCCACTAAAAAGAGAAGATGGCAAGGAAGTAACAGGCAACAAAGAGAAAGCAGAACTGCTTAACTCGTTCTTTGCATCTGTCTTCATGCAAAAAGAAACCATAGCTCAACCCACCAAAAACATAACTGTAAAAGACAGACCAGAAATAAAAGTTAAAATAAGCAAAAAAATAGTAAGAGAACACCTGTCTGACCTTGATGAACACAAATCACTGGGGCCTGATGGATCACATCCCAGAGTTTTAAAGAAGTAGGCAGAGGTCATCTCAGAACCACTGCACCATAGCTTTCAAAAATCCTGGAGCACCGGGAAACTACTAGAGGACTGGAAAAGAGCTGATGTGGTTCCCATCTTCAAAAAGGGGAAAAAAACAGACCCAGGAAACTATAGACCAATCAGCCTAACATCAATACCTGGGAAGAAACTGGAAAAGATAATAAAAAAACAGATCTGCCAACATCTAGAAACAAGTAAAGTAATGACTAGCAGTCAGCATGGGTTTGTTAAAAACAGACCATGCCAAACCAATCTTATTTCATTCTTCAACACAGTGACTAAATTAGTAGACCAGAAAAATACTGTGGACATAAAATATTTAGATTTCAGTAAGGCATTTGATAAGTAGACCACAAGCTACTTCTTAGTAAGCTAGAAAAAAGTGGAATAGATAACACCACCACTAGATGGATTCGCAACTGTCTGGCAAACCGTACTCAACAAGTAGTCCTTAATGGGTCTAAGTCTACATGGAGGGAAGTAAGCAGTGGGGTACCACAAGCTTCCGTCTTAGGTCCAGGACTCTTCAATATCTTAATTAATGACTTAGATGAGGGAATAGAAGGGGAACTTACCAAATTTGTAGATGATATTGAGCTGGCAGGAATAGCTAACACCCAGGAAGATAGGCTCAAGATCCAGATAGATCTTGACAGACTAGAACACTGGGCCGTATCTAACAAAATGAAATTCAATGTAGAGAAAAGTAAAGTCCTACATTTTGGCAAGAAGAACCAAAAGTACACATATAGACTGGGTGAAACCAGGCTCAATAGCAGGAACTGGGAGTGGGATCTTGGAGTCTTAGTGGACAACCAGCGAAATATGAGCCAGCAGTGTGCAGCAGCAGCCAAAAAAGCTAAAGCTAAGTTGTATTAACAGAGGGATACAGTCAAGATCAAGGGAAGTACTAATACTTAGTAAAACCACACCTAGAGTCCTGCATCCAGTTTTGGTCATCACATTATAAAAAAGATGTTGAGGCTCTAGAAAAAGTACAGAGAAGAGCAACCAGGATGATTAGGGGACTGGAGGCTAAAACATACAACGAACGGTTGCAGGAACTGGGCCTGGCTAGTCTAGTAAAGAGAAGGACCAGGGGAGACATGATAGCGGTCTTCCAATATTTGAGGGGCTGTCACAGGGAGAAAGGGGTCAAGCTTTTTTCTAAAACTCCTGTAGGCCAGACAAGGAATAATGGATGGAAACTGAACAAGGAGAGATTTAACCTGGAAATAAGGAGAAACTTTCTGACAGTGAGAACAGTCAACCAATGGAACAGCTTGCCCTCGGAAGTTGTGGGAGCACCATCAGTTGAGATTTTCAAGAAGAGATTAGACTGCCATTTGTCAGAAATGGTGTAGGGTCTCCCGCTTGGGCTAGATGACCTACAAGGTCCCTTCCAACTCTGATTATCTGTATCTATATACATTTATTTTTTAAAAAATATGAAATGCACTGAGGAAATGTGATGGACACATGAACTATAGCACGATTAAATGATATTATAAGTTGCCCAAAGATGCTTAGTGGCCACATAAATCTAATAAAATGTCAATAAACACATTTTACAAAGGAAATACACAACAAAGTACGCAGGAGAGAAATAAATTATTCAAATACAAGGGAGTCTATTGATGGACTCTAGTATAATTACTGAAAATGTACTAAGCCAGGGCTGTCAAACTCATGGCCCGCAGGCCAAATGTGTCACATGCTGGCCACGCCCCTGCCAGGTTTAGCAAAGGAGGGAAAAGTCATGTTATGTCATGGTACACCCGCGTGATGATGCAAGTTTGACACCCCTATACTAAGCAATCAGTGAATCAACCAAGCCGGTCCCAAGCCCAGCTCTGTCATACAGTGTATGCAGGGATGACAAGTGTCATCATAAAAGGCAAGACTGTGGCCATAGTGGTACAATTACCATTCTACCTGTTTTTCAGGTGTTGTGTTGCAGCTGCCATCTTGAATTTTTGATATCTCTTGGCATGACAGTCACCAAGGGGAATAACTAACTTTCTCAGGCCCTGGGGAACCAGTTTCACTGGATTAACCTTCTCCCACATGAAACTCTTCAGAAGATGTTGCATTGGTGAAAGCTGATGGTCCAAGAATCAAGAGGGCATCTTCAAACCTTAATCTCTATGTGTCTTAATCACTATAGACAATGCAATGGTTAAAGAAGACTGGAGTCCTTATGAAGAGCCTATGCAAAAACTGAGGATTACTTTGTCCATTGGGATCAGGGATGAAAAGATCAAGTATAATGAGAATGGTAAGTGCAAAAGGTGATCCTGACTTGGGTCTGACTAGTTTGGAACCACAATCCTATTTTGAAACCAGGGAAAAGGAACAAGCCCCTTTTCCTAAAGACACATCCAATCAAGAAATGCCATGGTTGGAAGAGCTAGTAAGAATGATCTACCTGGCACAATAATAACACAAGGCTTACCGGTACTCCTTCGTTCAAGGGATCTTGTCCAATACCAGCGCTAGGCTTAGTCTGTGCTCCACGGTGAGGGTTATGAACTGCCTCCAGGCAGCTTCGCTTTGTTGAGTGTTCACTTCTGCTTCACGGATCTCCAGCCCCAAAGCGTTCATTTTTCCAATTATTGATCGTGAAAGCAGCTCTCACCTTTTTCCAAAGTCTCCCTCCATAAGGAAGGTGGGGTTTTTGACCACGGCAAAGAGGTCAAGTGATATTAAGTTAGTAACCTAAATTAGTAGGAGGGCAAGAACCTAATTAGGTCAATTTTATCTTTGGGATAAAATTGATAAAAGATAAAGATAAAATTGACCTCAAGGCATATATGAAGTCCCCTGTGCATCAAGTCCTGCCATATACATTGGACAGACCAATAGAAGAATAAGTACCCGCCTGGATGAACACAAAAATGCAGTAAAAAAAGCTGGAACACACTTCCTCACTAGTCCAACACATGAAAGCAACAGGTCATAGCATCGACTTCAATGGCACCAAAATCCTAGCCACTATAGAAAACCCCAGCCACAGAATTATCAGAGAAGCCATAGAAATTGAAAAAAGACCTGAAAGTATGAATAGAAGAGATGACTCCACCAGACTGTCAATTATCTGGAAGCCTGCACTCACAAACAAAAAAATCTCCACACCACAAGCCAGGCAAAGACCTGTGCACAAACAGACTACCCCTGATACCTCCAGCTCAAACACACCCCAACCAGGCACCCAGATAAAACCTAGCTTCCTAATACATGATAGCCATCCATTTACTCAGAGCCAAGCTGCACTAAAAGCCTTCAATACAGGAACACAAGGTTGCCAGCCAATCAAGACAAAAAAAAAGCCACAAAACAGACAGAAGATATTAGAAACACCAATCAAGCAGAACACAGCAAACTCCAAGACCAATAAACACAGACCAAGACTCCCAACCAATCAGGATGAAGAAAAAACCATTCTGGCACAGCAGTAGACTAGCCCCAAATTTAAAACTGACACAACTGTAAAAGTCTGACTCACAGATGAACCCAATACAGAAGCCTGATGATGGCAGATGAGATTCTGCCGAAACCTTGCTACAACTTTAAAAGCACAACTACAATGAAGTGGGAAAATACCCGAACAAAACTGAATACCATATATATATATGCCAAGACCTGCAGATAGATAGATAGATAGATAGATAGATAGATAGATAGATAGATAGATAGATAGATAGATAGATAGATATAGATATAGATATAGATATAGATATAGATATAGATATTAGATATAGATATAGATATAGATATAGATATAGATATAGATATAGATATAGATATATAGATATATGCAGGTCTTGGCATGTTCGGGTCTTTTCCCATGTAAGATTGAGAGCATCTTGGCAACATTTCGATGAGGTCCCACTCGCCATCTTCAGGCTGGTGCATTCGGCTTCATGCTTGTGCAAGCTCACACAATATATATATTAACTATATATATATTACATATATATTAACTATATATATATTAACTCAAGGTAAATCGCACCAAACTTGATTGCAGGATATACGACTTTAGGAACAGAGTGGTCAATGTCTGGAATACTCTACCTGACTCTGTGGTTTCTTCCCCAAACCCCAAAAACTTTAACCTTAGACTGTCTACTATTGACCTCACCCCTTTCCCAAGAGGTCTGTAGGGGGCGTGCATAAGCGCACCAACGTGCCTACCGTCCTTGTCCTATTGTTCCTTTTATTTTTCTTATATGTATCCATGTATACATAACTATGTTTATCTTGTAAGCAATTGACAAACCAAATAAAATTTATATATATATATATATATATATATATATGTGGATCTTTGGTTGTTCGGGTTTTCTCCCGCGTAAGATTCGAAGTATCTAGGCAACGTTTCGATGAAGTCTCATTCATCATCTTCAGGCTTCTGTCTCCGGCTCTGTGCTTTTCAGAGTAATGTGAGATTGCAGCTGCTTCCTCCTTTTAACTGCCAGTGGGGTGGGACTTGATTGGGTGGGGGCTTGGCTGTGTTCTGATTGGGTGGGGGTGTGTTCTCATTGGTAGGGGTTTGGTTGTGTTCTGATTGGTTGGGGGTTAGCCGTGTTCTGATTGGTTGGAGGCGTGTTCTGTTCAGGTGGGGGCTTGGCTGTGCTCAGGTTAGTCTTAGTTGCTGGGGGATTTGAAGTTGTGATCTTGCTGTTTGGCTTCTAGTTCGTGGTCCTGTTGCATCTTCATAGTGGGTGTCGGTTTGCTTCATGTATGGCTCGGAGGGGTTTGAGTGGGTAGTGATGCAGCTGCAGTGCAGCTTCTGGTCCATGGTCGTGTCTCATCTTCTATGGGTGCCAAGTCTGTTTTCGAACACTGGCAGAATAATCATCCATAGAGATAGAAAAACGGCCACACAGCATGAACAAACGAGATGACACCTCCCGCCTTCCAGCCATTTGGAAACCCGCCTCATGAACAGACGAGTACCTAACATGAAGAAGGACACCAGACCCACACCCATGAGAGCCACACAAGATGCCACCACCACACTTCCATGTAGAAAACAGACTCTCACCCACTCAGAAGATGAGACACGACCATGGACCAGAAGCTGCACTACAGCTGCATCACTACCCACTTCAAACCCCTCCGAGCCATACATGAAGCAAACCGACACCCACTATGAAGATGCAACAGGACCACGAACTAGAAGCCAAACAGCAAGATCACAACTCACCAGTTCAAATCCCCAGCAACTAAGACTAACCGGAGCACAGCCAAGCCCCCACCTGAACAGAACACGCCTCCAACCAATCAGAACACGGCTAACTCCCCAACCAATCAGAACACAACCAAACCCCTACCAATGAGAACACACCCCCACCCAATCAGAACACAGCCAAGCCCCCACCCAATCAAGTCCCACCCCACTGGCAGTTAAAAGGAGGAAGCAGCTGCAATCTCACATTACTCTGAAAAGCACAGAGCCGGAGACAGAAGCCTGAAGATGATGAATGAGACTTCATCGAAACGCTGCCTAGATACTTCGAATCTTACGCGGGAGAAAACCCGAACAACCAAAGATCCACATATAAATACCCGCGAGAACCTCAGAAAACAAATATATATATATATATATATATATATATATATATATATATATATATATATATATATATATATATATATATATATATATATATATGTGTGTGTGTGTGTGTGTGTGTGTGTTTTCTGAAGTTTTCGAGGTATTTGTATGTGGATCTTTGGTTATTTGGGTTTTCTCCAACTTTACGCGTGAGAAAACCCAAATAACCAAAGATCCATGTATATGTATATGTATATGTATATGTGTTGTGACTGGAAGGTTTGAACCTGCTGTGAGTTTTGAATCTGATGTATCAGAAGACACAGGTTTGAGTGATGAGGAAGGTTTGGCATTGGAATTGGAGCCTGCTCTAATGAGAGATGCAGATGTGAGCTGGGAGGATGAGGGAGTGTCAGAAACACCATCCTCTCCAGAACCTTTCACGTCAATCATGCCTCAGGTGTCAGCATCTGATCCACAGAACATACCAGAGTCCTTGAGTGATGACGAATGTTGGATTGATGCAAGGACTAGACGCAGGTTGAGACGTCAAGCACAATTTGAAAAGAAACGTCAAGTCAGAGACTAATTAGAGAGACTGACATGCCCCTTCAAGGAATATAAGGAGGCATGCTAGTTAACGATCCTTGTCTGGATCAACTTCGTTAATTACTGCGCAGCTTTGAAGAAGCCCTCTGTTCCTGATTTATCTTGTGTTATCTTGGCTTGAAGAGTTTCTGCCAACGACGATTTCAGAGACAAGTTAACTCTGTGGTTTCTGGTATTATTTGTTCGTGTTTATTTCTTTGGGACATTTGGACTCTCACTTGTGGCTACAAGTAGGACAGAACATTTATGTATATGTATATGTATGTATATAAATACATAACAGTTAAGATGGCCAAAGACCAGAGCAAAGCCAGATAAGGGTAACAGTTCAAAAGGCAGCAGAATATGATATTGAACTTAGAAAAGGCCAGCTCTGAGGACAAGTGGTGGGCAGGGGGACAACAAGCCCACTAATCGGGATGATGCTGGCTCTCAGAGTTTCAACAAGTGACAACCCTGATTGAGCTCTGAAACCTTAAGCAGTGGGAGCCACCTGTGGAGTCCTTGGTGCTCTCTGAGCTTGGTTGGGTGTGGGTTTTTTTTTTTTTTTTTGAGAAATGTCTTTATCCAACATTTTTCAGCACTAAAGACAATGCCTAGTAGGAAAATTAAATGTCTTTAGAAAATTATAGCCAGGGCCCAGAGACCACCAAGGACCCTGCAGTTCAACCTTGAGCTACAAATATTCTCTTCTAGGTCTGTTTGGCCAAACTGGGAAGTTAAAAAAGAAATCTCAAAATGCTCAAATGCTCACAAATAATCCCATCTTCCCAATTGTCACTGCAGCTTCCTAGATCTTGGGATGTGGGGAGGAGAGGCATTTCTAATGCCTTTAAATCCTCCAGAGTTTTTTCCTGCAAGTGTCTGTTCTGAGTGTGGAACAGGAAATCAACTTCTAACTACATCTGGTTTTAGCTCTGAAGGTCTCAAGGTTAGTAGAGAAAATTCCACAACTACTCAAGTTATCTGAAGATGGCTTTGCTGCAGACAAAAAGAAATATCGTAAGTATTTTATTTTGAAAGAGAATGCTATGTCACAATTTATCATTCTACCCAAATGTAGTAAGGAAGGAGACCATACATATCTGTATGTACCTCAACATCTATGAATTCACCTTTTATTCCCCAAATTTAAAGCACTAAAGTTCTAATGCTGAATATGTCTTCCTCTTCCTCCTCTCCATCTTCTCTCCTCCTCCTCTTTCTCCTTCTCCTCTTCCTCTCCTCCTCCCTCCTCCCTGCTTCTTCCTCCTGGTGCTCAAGACTGCTTTAAGGCAGCATCTCTTAAAACGTTTCCCCTTAAAGACCTGTCCCAGTTGAAAAATTGACCCCAAAGAACTTTTGTTTGTTGGTTATATTTATAAAGAAACAAACAAATATCAGTAATAAATAAATAATAAACTCATTAGAAAGTAGCATAAATATTTTTCATGGAATAACACCCTGTATTTTAAATACCATAGATGGATGGATGGATGGATGGATGGATGGATAGATAGATAGATAGATAGATAGATAGATAGATAGATAGATAGATAGATAGAATAATGAGAAGACTGACATTGTTCAAAATTGTTATGATTTTATTCCCCCATGGTCTGGCAAATAATTCTGATTGTGTGGAAAGGGCCTTGGGGGACCCCTTAAAGGGGCTACACTTTAAGGCTTCAAGATGAGGAATGAACAGCCACTAGGGGCAGAAAAGAGACACAGAACACTCTTGATGCCACCTAGTGGTTGCTCTGAACTTTGTTTCCTTATTCTTTAGCAGTGGCCTCACATACTTATTTTTATAAAGGCCTTTCTGGTTGAAACACACACTTTTGGTGCCCAGGCAGATTGTACTACAGAACCACCACCTTCAAGCAGGATTCAAAAACTAGATGTAAAGCTAACTCTTGGCTGACAACCCACCTGGTCTAATCAGTAATCTTCAGGAAGATTACAAATATGGGCCAGAGGTCAGCTGCCTCCTTCTGCTATTGCTTTTCGGGAGCTGGCAATGATCGGGAGAGAGGCACCAGCCATTGAGAGTAATGGTTGTTGGATTAGGCTCCAACGTGTGGCTCAGAGCCAAACAGAGCCTCCTGGGTCTTGTGAATTGCCCTCTTTCCTACAGTCAAGAAGGGGTGTGGATAAAGAAAATGTGAATGCATTGAGCCTCCAGCTCCTTGATCATTTGTTTAGCAGATCATCTGTCAAAATGAGGAGTCTGGGGAACTGACCAAGAGAGACTGTGCTCCGTGTTACTAGTGTTCAGGCCATAATTGAAGACACAATCCTCTGCATTGTAGGATGCACCCCAGGGCACACGAAATGTCTTGGGCTTCTGTTAAATGAGAAATAAGAGTGTTTGGGGATTGAGCCCCCATGGTTTTTAATGTGTTTTGGGGCTCCCCAGATGCAGTTAGAAGTAAAAACTGAAATCACTCATTGCCGAATCGGCTAACATATATTTTTCTTTTTGTGTTAATTCCTCTTAGAAGCTCTGTTTAAAAAAGGACCAAAAATTAGTGATAACTGGAAGCTTTTTGGCTGGAATCTCTATTATATTTCAAAAGTAAATGAAAGGAAAACCTGGCATGATGCCAAATACTTTTGCAAGTCCAGAGATTCCCACTTGACCTCCATCCTGAGTGAGGAAGAACAGGTTTGGTATTATTATTGTTGTTATTATTGTTGCTATTATACACAAAAATGACAGTATACACAGCAGACGAGATAATCATGCTGGGTTTCGTATCACACATCACTAGTTGAACACTTCCCTAGTGTTTAGGACTGTGTGATGTATCAGCGGATTATGCGAGCAGATCCCAGTAAGGTGGCCTTCTGAAGCTGACCAATGGTGATCTTGTCAGTGCCAATTGTTTTTAAATGCTTGCCTAGGTCTTTAGGCACAGCACCCAGTGTGCCCAGTACCACTGGAACCACTTGCACTGGTTTGTGCCAGAGTCTCTGCAGTTCGATTCTCAAGTCCTGATATCTGGCGACTTTTTCAATTTGTTTCTCGTTGATTCTGCTGTCACCAGGTATGGCAATGTCGATGATCCACACTTTTTTCTTCTCCACAATCATGATATCTGGGGTATTGTGTTCCAAAACTTTGTCAGTCTGTATTCAGAAGTCCCATAGTAGTTTTGCATGCTCGGTTTTGATCACTTTCTCAGGGTTATGATCCCACCAGTTCTTTGCTACAGGCAAATGGTAGTTGTGACACAAATTCCAGTGGACCATCTGAGTGACTGTGTTGTGACGTTGTTTGTAGTCAGTCTGAGCTATTGTCTTGCAACAGCTCAGTATGTGATCAATGGTTTCATCCGCTTCTTTGCAGAGTCTGCATTTGGGGTCATCAGTAGATTTTTCTATTCTGGCTTTGATTGCATTCGTTCTGATGGCTTGTTCTTGGGCTGCAAGAATCCGGCCTTCTGTCTCTTTCTTCAGTGTTCCGTTGGTCAGCCATAACCAGGTCTTTTCCATATCTACTTTTCCTTGGATCTTTTCAAGGAACTGTCCATGCAGTGCTTTGTTACACCAGCTGTCAGCCCGAGTTTGCATCACTGTTTTCTTATATTGTTTTTTGGTTTGCTGCACTTTGAACAGCTTCCTTTTGTTGACCTCCATCAAAGCTGGTTCAACACTGTCTTTCACATTATTATTATTATTATTATTATTATTATTATTATTATTATTGTCATCATCATCATCATCTTCCTTCTCATATTTGGGGGCTTTCAACAGAGCACTCCATCTTGGCTAAATGCTGGCATCTTCCTATCCTTCTCTGTCTGCTATTATTTTAAATTTCCATGCAGAAGAGTTTGTAACTTTTTGCAACTGGGATTACATCATCACTGGAGGTTTTAAAGAAGAGATTGGACAGCTATTTGACTGGAATGGGATAGGGTGTGGTGGTCTGACATTTGAAATAAGACGCAGGGAAAACGTCTGAGCAGATGCCAGCCCCGAGTAGACCCAGGTACCAGCTTTTATTGAGAACAAAATGCATATACAGAGAACAAGTGACCTCAACAGGATGTTATTTCCACAGGATATATAGGATGAGAATAAACAGGATGAGAATATACATCTGCGGAAATTCCCATGGGAATGGCTCAGCTATATACTATGACCTTTCACCGACATATCTGGTCCTCTAAGCCGCAGGTCTAACAGGACAAAAACACCCATAGCAGGCGGAAATGCCCCCACCAGAGGCATTTTTGTCCCTAGATCTATGCAAAGCTATACAAGGACCCACAGAATAAAATATATTACCACATTCCCTCCTTTTTTATTTATTCAAAGATAGGGGTGTTTTAGTGGCATAATACACAGTTCCTCGTGACTTTGTCTCGAAAAACTGAGGTACATATTTGAAATAGATTAGGAATACATTGAATACAGCAACATAACATAATAAGTATAATAACAATTGTCACAACTAATTGAAGCAATGAACGTAACCATGAGCCGTCAGAAGCCAATCCCATAGCAAAGCCCAGGTGACTTATCAAAGCCATCTTTTCCTGCTTCGTGTTCAGCTATGCGGTCTTCCATATCATGAACAGTTTTTGTAATGTTAGGCTCATAATTATATATAAAAATACAACAATGTGAATGAATTAAGGCACAAACTCCTCCTTTGGCAGCTAACATTATGTCTAAAGCATAACGATTTTGTAAAGTAATTTGACGTAATTTCAGACACTTCTTCATTTAACATCTTAATGCTCTTAACAGTATTATTAAACATAGCAACAGTGAAATTATTTAAAATATGAATATCTCTATAGTTCATAGCTGTTCCCAGAGGTGGGAAAGAGAGTCTGTATAAGGTAACTTAGGCAACTCCAATTGACACCAATATTGTCCATAGTCTGAAACAGAAACATTAAACAGAATCAGAGTTGTAGCACAGGCTGAAGATATAATATCTTTATCAGGTCCCGAGTAAAGAATGTCTTGACCCTTATGCCAGGACCAATATGCTGGAAAGGTCAAAGGATGCCGCCTGGTTGCAGATTAATTTAGTCTGATTCCCCAAAGGAACCTGCTGTATACAAGTTGGTAACCTCAGATAAGCAGTCATCTTTTCCCAGCCTTCAGCGCCACGCCTGGACTGCCGCATCAAGAGAATCAGGAACCACGGAAACGCCATCCTGAGAATCAGAATCTCCCTCACTGGCACCTGCGAAGACGCCTGTGAATGATCAGGCCGAATGCAACGACCAGGAACCCAACGAATTTGACCAAGATGTTCTACTGCTGCATAACCACGTCCCCACGTAATCAGCTCAGCGGGAACCCATGCCGGATCCGGAAGGAACCGCACCAACACTCGAGGCCTCACTGCATCTGTAGAAGGAGAAGAAAAATGCCTGCTGGCCGCCAGTAGAGGGGGTTACCAGACAAATTTAAAAATTTAAAGTATACAAGGCTAGATTTAATTGATCTTGAATTGCCGGAAGCCCCAGGAGCTTCCTCCTTTTTTATTTAATTTAGCTAACATGTTCTTGAGCGTGCCATTATAACGCTCCACAATAGCCTGTCCTGTGGAATTGTATGGAATTCCAAATTTATATTCCACAGACCACTGTTTGCAAAACTGATCAAAGACTGTGCTCCGATAAGCTGCACCATTGTCTGTTTTTAAAGTTTGAGGCGTACCAGCAACTGAAAATGTCTTAATGCAATGATTAATGACATGTTTAGCCGCTTCACCTCTTTGAGGAGTAGCCATTAGGAATCCTGAATGTATCCACAGTCACATGTATATACTTCCAAGGTGCAAATGATGGATACTGAGTAACATCCATTGCCAAATCATTGAAGGTTTCAACCCCTGGGGTTGACTCCCATAGGAATAGCCGTGCCTTGCTTTGAACAAGTTGGACATTGTTGAATTATGGCAGCTTCTGCAGCAGTAAGCTTAAATTGATGTGCCAATGCTTTAGCATTTTGATGAAAATAACTATGGCTGTCCATGGCTGGACAGTGAGAACTGAAGTTACAGCACTGTCAGCTTTGGCATTGCCTTGTGATAAAATTCAGGTAAATTACTATGGCTACGAATATGGGCAATAAAACACACATTCACACGCTGCTCCAAACATCCTTGCAACAACAAAAGCAAACGTAGAATATTAGGTGATATTCCAGGAGACAAATAAGAACCTGCTACAAAGGGTAACAAATTATATACATACAAAGAATCCACTATTAGATTAAAATCCTGATTTTGAAAATTTTGAAAAGCCAAAACCACAGCAGCAAGTTCTGCCTGTTGGGCAGACTTCTGCTCTGATGTCACTTTTGTATGCCAAATTCCAGATTTATCTTTCCAAACACAAGCACCAAATAAAAACAAAAAAAAATGTTTCTCCATCAGTAAAAACTTTAGGAGCATCTGATATACTGATTTAGGTCACATCCTGTCCCATTGATCTCTCATTTTGCTGACTTTGACCCCCAGGAGCCCGACATTGCGCTTTAAAATGTCCAGGCTTCCCACAATTGAAAAAAGTTTCTTTTTTAGCATTTCCTGCCTGGAGAGCCAGAGCTAAAGTCTCCATGTTAAAAGTCTGACTCCCCACCTTTCTACATGCGTTTATCAAATCTGTGATCTCTCGCTTTCCACTCGCAATAAGTGGATTAAGGATCTTTTGCGATCTACATTAGCCTGATCTACCGCTAACTTCAAAAGCAATTCATTCCGGGCAAATTGATTGTCAATTTGCCTTTCAATAGCCACTTTCAATCTGCTAATGAAATTTTCATAGGGTTCATTGTTCCCTTGTTTGATGTTAGTAAAGGTCTTCTCACCACCTTCGCCGTCAGGGAGAACCCCAGGGCTTGTAAAATTAACTGTGGGAGAAGAACGAACCCCTCTTCTGGCATTCCATCTCGCTGTCGTTCCACTGTTGTAAAATCACCAGCTCCATAAAGCTGATCTGCAGTAACATTTGCTGTTCCCCTCTGAACTGCCAGCTGTCTCCATTTCTGATCTAACACCAAAATTGAGCTGGGGTTAGAATCATATTTAACAGAGCTTTCCAGTCAGCTGGAATCATTTTATTTCCATAACCGACTGCTTCTAGCAATGCCTGAGCAAATGGCGATCTAACTCCATATTCTTTTACTGCTTGCTTAATTTCCTTTAAAACACTGAGAGGCAGAGGCTTCCATACTCTCTGTGGATTTAAAGCAGCATCTACACCAATTTCTATTGGATTAAGTTGAATCTCCACTCCAAATTCTACCAAATCATCTCCTGATAATTCCCCTCTATCTGTTGCTTCCTGAATAGCTGCAGTAACTGCATCTACTTGAACTCTTAAAGGCAAACTCTTCTCTTCTGACAAAGTATTTTCAGTGCCTGACAGTCCTCTGGATTTATCTGGAGGTGCTGTCGGTGGCAACATACGTGCCGCATGGTAAGGCGGCAAACCTTCTTCGGGGTGCTAGGAGCGGTTGTTCATGAGTAGCTAATGCATCCATAACCACCCTCCAGGTTAACAAAATTGAAGAAGGGCACGAGGCTCCTCGTGCAAAATTTCCTATCTTTCTCCAGCACTCTACTTTAATACTACCTCCCTCTGGATAACACGGAATATGTTTCCAAACATACTGTAATAAGTCCTCAATTTCTTTCTTTCCTACTGCATGTCCTCTACTATGAACTCCAAACTTAAAACTATTCCCAGTGATTTCTCTCATTTCCTAAAATGCTTTGTCTGAGCTTTCGAGAAATCTCCCCCATACTCACGAAAAGAATCTGTCTCCGTCCAGCGAAGAAGATGAGGGCCCAGTCGACGTCCGCGCGATGAGTATAGGATGCGGGAAGCGTATAGCTTTTCAAAGCTATCACGTCAGGGTCACCACTTGTGGTGGTCTGACATTGAAATAAGACGCAGGGAAAACGTCTGAGCAGATGCCAGCCCGAGTAGACCCAGGTACCAGCTTTTATTGAGAACAAAATGCATATACAGAGAACAAGTGACCTCAACAGGATGTTATTTCCACAGGATATATAGGATGAGAATAAACAGGATGAGAATATACATCTGCGGAAATTCCCATGGGAATGGCTCAGCTATATACTATGACCTTTCACCGACATATCTGGTCCTCTAAGCTTCGCAGGTCCTAACAGGACAAAAACACCCATAGCAGGCGAAATGCCCCCCACCAGAGGCATTTTTTAGTCCCTAGATCTATGCAAAGCTATACAAGGACCCACAGAATAAAATATATTACCACAATAGGGTCCCCTGCTTGAGCAGAGGATTGGACTAGAAGACCTCCAAGGTCCCCTTCCAACTCTTATTTTGTATCTTAATTGACCAGAACACTCTATGCAACGGGGCCTGAATTAGAAGATCAGGGGCGACAGGCCAAAATGGCTTCCATTCAGAATAAACTCTTTGACTCCCACCCCCCTGCTAACCATGTTCTTGGCATGCTTCCATTGAACAGGGTTGGGGCATAAAGGTGGGAACTCCTATGTCCCATCTTCAAAATTGTGATGTGACTTGTCTCACCATAATATGGAGCGGATGTTTCTCCAGGTAAACGGAGTTCTTTGGCAAACAACAGTGAACTGTTCATTGTTCATTTTAGGCACTGGGGATACACAAACCCAACATGAATCTCATTTTGTGAAGCTGCCCACCTTTTCTTTTCATTGTTGTGTCTTTGTAGAAGTTCATCTCTTCAAAGCTCAACGAGTCTGCCTGGATTGGCCTCACGGATGAAAATGTGGAAGGCCACTGGGCCTGGTCGGATGGTTCCAGATTAATAATACAGTGAGTCTCCAGGATACGATCATGTGAAGTCTACCTCTCCAAGCCTTATTTCAAACCTATAGCTTAATTAATTTAGGCTCCAGGCAGCTCAGGTTGGCATGGGTGCCACAGAGTATGCGTAATGCTAACAGAGTTTATGCTAAACATAGACTTTATGCATGCTTCCTGTTGTCATGCGATGCACTGTAGCCAGACAAAATCAAGAATATTACGGCTTCATACAATGGCCTGCTTTTACATAATCTGCTGAGAAAATGGGCTGAAATTCCAGCAGGCTGAACTATGAACGATCCAACCTTGCCTAATGTTGTATGAGCCCAGTTCATTTGTACCAATTCTTGGTCCAATGCCGGCTATGCTTCAGAATGGGGCAAAGATTTTGTCCTTTGCCTTAGGGTTGTCCCATGCAATTGGTCCTCTTCTCTTTTGCAAGCGAGCCCTCCAAATTCTGGCCAAGGCAGCACATTTGGGCTTGATCTTGCCTGGGAAAGTGAACGACAGGGGGCAGCAGTGGGGAGAAGAGTGGCAAGTCCCCCCAAACATCCTATATTCCTTCTTAACTCCACCTCCACTCTAAGTTGTCATTCCTTTAAACAACATTGTACTCCTTTTGCTGCACGTAGAAATCCAACTGCCAGTCCTGCCCCAACTTGATTGCTTAAGTAAGAATGATCCTTGACTCCATTCGGTGTGAAAGATTTACCTTACTAAAGGCCAAGTGGATTACAGTATAGCAAAACCAGAGCTGAAGTTTGTGTGCCAAACTTTCCCAGTTAACTTTTCCTACCCAGTTCCTCCCCCTTGCTGGTCTCTTATTGTCCAGTTACATTTGAATAAATTGTTTTGGGAACTGCCTTTCCATTCCCAGCCCTTTGACCTTGAGATGGTGTCTCTGGAAGCTTTGATGAGTTGTTAGCTTTCCTCCCTCCCTCCCTGATCCCTCCCCCCCCCCCATAGTTCATGGCAGGCTGGGAGCTAGCAAATATGAAATTCGAGTGTATGATTGCAGGTATGACACCAACACCCCCACCTGCTCTCTCTTCTTAGATACTGGGCGAATGTCAACCCCAATGGATCCATTAGTGATAGAGAAGTAGATGAAGACTGTGCTGCCATAAAACCCACAGGAAGTGATTTGAACTGGATCAACGATGATTGCCAAGAACTTAAAAGATGGGTTTGTAAGGAGAGATTAGTTGCAGGCTCCAATTAATTGGAGAGATTAGTGTCTGGCGACACATAAAATTCACCAATGTTGACTGGCACATTAAAGTTGGAGAAAAAGTGAGGAATATGGCCTTTTAGAACCAAAGCCTATCAGATTTCTATTGCAGTCACCAAATAAATATCACTTCCAACTATAAAGGTCTCCAGTATGAAAGCTATCTTTAGAGCTAAACCACAGGAATCCATTCTTAATGACTGTTGTTGTTTTTGAGTTGGTGCATGGAATTTGAAAATGATGTGGAAATAATCGCTGGATTTTACCTGAGCATAGTAATCTAGATTCTTTTAGGATTCCTTGAGTCTGAAAAGTAATGGGATCAGGGGTTCACAGAGAATGGTTAAAAAAGGTTATCTTGGTATAACCCATTGGTATGGTATAACTGAAGCTCTGCTGCCTGGTTTTGTGTGTGTGTGTGTGTGTGTGTGAGAGAGAGAGAGAGAGAGAGAGAGAGAGTGGGACGGTGGGGTAGAGATGTAAAGATGTAAGAGCCTGTGCCATGGGCTGGACCAAACAGAGTCAGGATATTGTTAGAGCTATATCTATCTCATTAGATAGTAACTTCACTGCCTGAGTTGGTTTAGAGGTTGGAGATGGACAAAATGCTGGTTCCAGGGGATCTGATGTTAGTTTGATTTTAACCCCCTCCTCCCTTTATAGCCTGGAGTTTGGAGGCTGATGTTTTGTAAGGTTGAGGATTACATCCCAAAGTGGGGACAGCAAAAGGGAGCTCAGTGGAAATTGATCAACTTATCAACTGCAATGATTCACTTAACAACTGTGGCAAGAAAAGTCGTAAAATGGAGCAAAACTCACTTAACCAGTGTCACTTAACAATAGAAATGTTAATCTCAATTGTGGTCATAAGTCAAGGACTACCTGTATATCGGAGTGGGATTCCAAAATTTTAACAACCGGTTCTGTGGGCCTGGCTTAGGTGGTGGGTGTGGCTTGGTGGTCATATGACTGGGTGGGCATGGCTTGGTGGTCATGTTATTGGTTGGGTGTGGCCAACTCAATATCACTCACATCGAGGCACGGATCTCCTTGCCTGGCCTCTCATGACTGTGGGGATGCTGCAACAGTCATAAGTGTGAAAAATGGCGATAAGTCACTTTTTTCAGTGCCATTGTAACTTTGAACGGCCACTCCACACAAGGAAAGTACCAGCAAAGGAGGAGGAAAAAACTCCAGAGAAGTTCCTGAGACAGGAAGTCTAGTCCTGCCAAGAATGTAATAAGGGTTAACGGAGAGGCAGTTTCTGTAAGCAACAGCAGAATATTTCCTTCCTGCCTTCCTTACAGGATTAGACCAGGAATTTCTTCTAACAACCGGTTCTCCGAACTGCTTAGAATGTTAACAACCGGTTCTAGCGAATAGGTGCGAACTGGTAGAATCCCACCCCTGCTATATATGGTCTCCTATCTTACACAAAATAATCCTAGGCAGTTCACAAAGAATAATTGCTAAAAGTAAAATAAATAAATTCCAAAATGCTGCAAATCCCATAAATTCTGCCAACTCTGGCATTTTCTAGGCTCACTTTCTAGCCCCCAGTCTAAGTTATCAGCACATTTCAGGGGATGGGGGACATTTCTGCTCATCTGCTCTCTGGTCCAGGTGTCTGGTTTGCCCCCTGATCCTTTTTGCTCAATCGCCTTGACTGCCAACTCTTCCCCCTTCCCCCCCTCACAAAACCCCCATAAGTCCTACCATACTTCTTCAGGACATGCAGCTAATTCACCTGGTTGGATGGGGTTCTATGGTCATCTTTTCACTGATGTCTTCTATCTTGGTTTTCACAACCTTCCTTTGCTTAGCTTTTGATGCTGTAGAACCATAGCAGAAACTTTGATTATTTGAAGGCACTAATACATGACCTCCTTTTTTGTTCCTAATATTTATTATGTTGCTAAGATCGGGACAGGAAAGGAAACTCAGTTTGGGGAATGTAAATAAATCATTTTTGCAGTGACTTGCCCCTTCCGCACCCAGAATTCTACAGATCCAGCTTTATGTAGAGCTAGAATAACAGAGTTGGAAGGGATCTAGGAGGTCTTCTAGTCCAACCCTCTACTCAGGTAAGAAACTCTACAGCATTCCATACAAATGGCTGTCCAGTCTCTTCTTGAAAACATCCAGTGATAGAGCACCCACAATTTCTGGAGGTTCCACTAATTAATTGTTCTGGCTGTCAGGAAATTTCTCCTTAGTTCTAGGGTGGATCGCTCCTCCTTAAGCTTCCATCCATTACTTCTTGTCCTGCTCCCAGGTGCTTGGAGAATAGGTTGACCCCCTCTACTATCAGAAAAGGTGGAGCTACAAATGTTGGCCCATTCAATGTGGCAATGGGAGTGGTTGGTGTTAGGAATTGATAGTCCCTTAACAGTTGGGTTGAAAATATATAAACCAGGATAGACATTTAATACTGTCTCTTTAAGGGAATGCTAACATTGGAATTGGGTGTGGTTCCTCAGACGGCCATAAGATGGAGCCAGAAACCTGGGTTGTTAGTCCTGTTGCTGATAGTTGCTAGTTGGTCGATGTTCTGAGGTTCCCTGGTTTTGGTTCCTGAATTTTTTCCTATTGACTGTTGCTGATCGTTGTTCTTCTTGGATTGCTGTAAGTCTGTTACTGAACTGTTTATGATACTGGACTTTGATATTTGGATTATCCCTGGACTGACTGCTTTAACCATGTATGACTTGGACTGCTTGTTGGACTTTGCTTATCCGTTTACTGGAAGTAAAAACCTACATTTTACTATACAGTGTATCTGTGTGCTGGTTGTGTGTTATTCCTCACCACTCTCACTATGTCTCCCTGTGTGCACTCATTCTCCTAACGGGGAATTACCTCAACACTTGGCTTCCTAGAAGATACCACTGAGAAACACGCCCTTTGTTTGTTTATAAATAGTGTGGGTTCATAAAATGTGATAGCTTACCTTCCTTTAGTACCTATAATTGTCTTATTTCTCTATCCCCCATTTTAACTTCTCATTTTGAATATTTTTCCCTTGGAATTTTTCCCTGTTAGGTCAGATATGGAATGGAAAATTAAAATTATGCCTTGTTGAGAAAGTATTTGAAGTGTATCTTGCCTTTCAGCCCCGAAGGGAGTCAATGATGCACATGACTTGTGGCCCAGAAGTGAAAATCAAAGAGACCCCTATCAGCTCCCCAAATTCAAACCCCCATAAATTGAATTTGTTCAATGAGACAACATTAGCTTTCCATGCAGAAAAACCTGAAACGGGATTCAGAAAGAAGTCCCTGTGTTTGAGTTCTGAAAAGCTAATAAAAGGTGAACATTTGTAGTTCAGGGTTGAAATGAAGGGTCCTTGCTGTTCTCAGAGCTTGATGGTTTTGTTTCACATGTTTCATTACACAAAGCAGGAAACCTTCAGTGCTAGAAGAAAGTGGGGTTTGTGGAGAGGAGGAGGGGGAGGAGGAGGAGGAGGAGGAGGAGGAGGAGGAGGAGGAGGAGGAGGACTGTAGGCTCCTTGGCAGTCTCTGAGCTTGGTTGTTTTCTTGCAGATCTTTAGTGTTAGTCCCAATGATGCTAGCACTGATGACGTTAGCTAATTTGGATAAGAAATGTCTGCAAGAAACAACCAAGCACAGAGAACCAAGGACCCCTCGGTTCTGCAAAGCAGAGGCCAGAGAGGTTAGCCTACAGTGACTTTGCACAGTGTAGCCTCATCAGAACAAGCTTCTTACCTAGTCATGTCCCTCTTGGTGTGCCATGGTTTTATATCCCTGCTGTTCAACTCCTTCTTAGGACTTCTCCTTCCAATGGCTTCAATTGTCCTTCCTGTTTAATGCTAAAGGTTCCAAAACTCTTGTAGTTCTGCATCTGCTGCTGACCAACTGGAACTGGTGAGCTGCCAATCAACAGAAAAGTAATCATTAATTCCACACTTGCCTCTCCTTTCTCAAGGTTTATACAGTGAAGGTCATCTTTATAATACTATGTTCCTCTACTCAGTCAAGACCATGAACCAACACAGTCTCCAAATAGTTGATCTGTAAGGGTCCACCTAGCTTGGTCAATCATACAAACAACACATGGAGACCAACTCCCAAGGTGAAAGTTCCCCTCCCATTGCCAGATACAGGCTACATATAGTCTTAGAACGGTTTTACATGAACAAAGCCTTAGATCTATTTTACATGAACAAAGAGACTTATATGACAAATGATTGATTGTCATTTAGGTATCTAGCAACTCCATACTTGTATATAATATGGTAAGAATCAGGGTAAGAGACACATGAGTATTCAAATAATGTGCACTAAGCAAGTTCTTATCTTCATTGTACTATGGGCTTGGCCATACCAAGTACACAAACATCTCTATTTTCCTCTATTTCCTGTGACAGCCAGAGCAACCAACAGATGGGTTAAATCATATAAAATTAGGTACATCATTAGAAGCCCCAATCACAAGACTAGGTCTGATTTACGTTGGCCTTGTCATGCGTGCAAATTCAATGGAGAAGGCAGTGATGTTAGGCATAGTTAGTAGGACAAGAAAAAAGGGGCACGCAAAGAACACCCTGATTTGATTCTATTAAAACCGATACCAAGATGAACATCCAACGATCAAAAGAAGCTGTGCTTGACAGGATCGCATGGAGAGCACTTGCCTAAAAAGTCCCCAGGAGCTGGACATCATTGAATGATTAAAACAACAATAAAACTTAAAAGTTTTAAGCAAATATTTAGTCAGCCTTAGAAGTAAGGCGGCACCTAAAATAGTTTCTATCTGGATTTGTGGCTGGGTTTCATGAGGAAGTTGAAATTGGCAGAACAGCCAAGCTAGTGATGGCCTCCATCTTAAAGTCAAACTATAGCAAAGTCAGTTTCCAGCCTTTCCTGAGGAGACCCATCATGGCTGCCCTCCCTCCCGAAAGACGCCTCAACCTTTCCCGCCAAAACCTGACATCCACTTTTCTTTTATTGGCCTTCGAGGGTCAGGTGACTCTGGATGGGCCTCTTAATGATTAGTTGTCTGTCATAGGAGGAACACCTCCCTGAGCAGGTGATAGGCCCTTGTGCTCCTTCTTTCCACACTTTGTGGCCATTCTCAGGTTGATTCAGCTGCCAATCAAACAGCAGCCACTAATCAAAGGCCTGTTGCTAAGCAGGAGGCAAGAAAGGGGAAAGACAAAATGGCTGCCTGAAGCTCTGCCACCACAGGCCTTATGAGGAAATGGCTGAATAAACAGAGCCGAAGTGAATACTGAAATTAAAAGATAGGCAGCAGTGTCCAATCAAAGGCCTGTTGCTAGGCAGGAGACGAGGAGGGAAGAGAAGATGGCTGCCTGAAGTTTTATTGCCTCCAGAATAACGCCTTTGCCATTGCCTTTGGAGTGATCCTCTGCCTCCAGTGTCTTCCTATCTCACTGTTGCCCAGTTCTGGGCCCGCCATGCTTTAGCTGAGCAGCTGGGGTGACTTCCATGCTCCGGGGCCCCCTGTGAGCATCTCTTCTTGGCATTGGCCCCCAGCATCTGGGAACTGGATGAGGCAGCCCGCAGGGGTGGCCTTCCAGGAATTGTTCCACCATTAAACCCGAGTGGGCAGCACAAGTGGCTTCTCTCATTGTCAGGTGGAATTGGGCACCCAACCATCTTGCTTCAGTACAAGCACAGGCTGTGAGCATTTCTGCAGGGCAGACAGACAAGTTCTCCTCCCCACTGTCTCTTCCCCCCTGGGAAGGGAACCTCATCTCCTCTTTTTCCTGAAATAGGCCTAGAAGCAGCACTCTCTGACAGCTCTAGGGCTCCCTTCACCCGTTGCAGGAGGGCCCCCAATAACTCTGGTCACTCCCCGTGGGAAGTGATCCTTTAGGAATCATGATCCTCTTGTTCACGAGGCTCTAGGACAGGGGTCTTCAAACTTGAGAACTTTAAGACTTGTGGGCTTCAACTCCCAGAATTCCTCCTCCAGTCCATGTTAGCTCATTCTGGGAGTTGAAGTCGACAAGTTTTAAACTAGCCAAGTTTGAAGACCCTTGCTCTCAGAAGTTTATTAGGAAAAACAGGGTGTTTTTTTTTCTTTTATCAATCTTTGTATTTGCTGATTAAATGTGGCTTCCTCATCATGATGCTATAATTTGCAGTATCTATTACAATGTGGATTGTATCCTTAAAGAATAGGATGGCATGGCATATCATAGCATAGCATAAAATAGAATTCTTTATTTGCCAAGCGTGATTGGACACACAAGGAATTTGTCTCTAGTGAATAAGCTCTCTATAAACATATAGTTTACATACAAACGTAAGTTCTCAGAGTACATGCAAACAATAAAGTGATAAATCATAAGATACAATCATAAATCGTAAGATACAACCAACTGAGTGATAGTCATAAAATACCTATAGGAAAAGGTAAATAAAATACTCTTGGTATTTTACAGTGGTGGGATTCAAATCTTGTTGCCACCAGTTTGGTGGGTGTGGCTTGGTGGGTGCACTTTGCACAGGCGCAAAGGTGTTTGCGCAAGCGCAGAGGCATTCTAACTCGCCTCCTGCAAGCCTGAACTATCCCAGTCACTTCAGCAGCTGCTGTGCAGCGCTATTCTGTGCCGCACAAGGCAGCTGCGCTTCAAATTCAGCAGATAAAGGTGAGTATGGGAGCCCAGGCAGGCAGGTGGGCCCGACGACAGAGCCATGAGAGCAGTGGAGAGAACCGGTTCGGTCTCCAATGCTCATCGCTCCTACAGGCTCTCCAGAACCAGGCAGAACCGGTCGAATACCACCACTGGCACTTTATGACTATCACTTTTTAATAGGCAATAAGAAAGATGACAAGGAGAATAGCAACACAGCCCTCCTACTACCTGGATAAATATCCTTAGGCATAAGACAATCCTGTGGGAATTATGTGTTTAACAGAGTGATGGCATGGGGAACAAATTGGACAAAAATAATAAATCCCCATGGGTTTGCAATGTATAAATTGTTGGAGTGTGAAAACCAAGCAGGGCACCAGAAGGATCGAGTAAGGAAGCAGAAGGCAATGTACAAAATTAATTTATTTCTAGTGGAAAGGAGGGTACGACCGAGCCATTCCACCTTCCATTTTGGTAGAAGTGTAACGTCTATGCCTTGGAAAAGAAAGTCATTTTCTTCAGCTGAAAGACGCCCATTGGAAACCTGGTCTTGGACATGGAGGCAGAACGCTGAACTTTTCCAATCATACATTTCAGTAATTCTGTTGGATATTGAAGGGCTTAGTCTGTTGTACTAATTCAGTTCTAGCTTGCTGAAAGAGGCCGCATTTTATATGCGCCACTTTTCATCTGGCTTCCTCTCACAAATGGTGAAGTAATCTATCGAGCAATCAACATTAGTCCAGCAGTTTGGTGCCGTCAAACAGCGGGATAACACAACGACGCATCTGTCTTTATAGTAATCACTTACAGTTGCCACAGACCAGTAGCTGGAAGTCAAACACAGTATATATAAAGAAATAAAAATAAATAAGCTTATTGTTAGATCTGGGAGGATGGTTCAAGAACGGAGGCAAGACTCAGATAGCAACAACAGCTCTTTATTAGTGACTTCAGATCTGAGTAACTAATCCCAGCCACAGCAGCCCCTTATATAGGGCTGGCTGCGGCTAGGCAGCCAATGAAGGTGATTTGAGTTTGCTGCTCTTGGCAGGGCCAATCGCGGCAGCCCGTTTACTGACCAATCGCATCAGTCTATGGCGACCAATCACGATCGGCTATCAGCGGGCCAATCAGAGGCTTTTGAGCCTGCTAGTCCGGAACACCCATCCCCTCTCGGTTCCGTTTAAGGGGTGGAGTAACATAGTCTCACAGGTAGGCAGGTCTTCGCACCTGTCTACCTGACTTACGCAATTCCAATTGTCCATGTTCAAATTTGGGTTCAGATGGACTGCTTGCTGGATCAAGCAGGAACGGTGAACCGGTGCCATGGTCAGGGCTCTCCTCTGGTGCCCCCGGGGTGATAGAGTCCTCAACTTTGTTGCTACTGCCATGGCTCCCCGGGCTTGCTGAACCTGCCTGGCTGCTGTTTCTTGGCGAAGCGTTCATCTGTCCAGGCTCAGCTGCAGCTGGTGAGTGTTGCAAGCTATGGTGTGGTGATCTCGGTGTTAGTTCAGAATAAACAGGTGTTGGTTCTAATTCTGAGTTCACGGCTTCCCCTCCCCCCCCGGTATCAAAGTTAGGGTCAGGGGTGGAAGTTGTGATCAGTCTGGAGCGTAGCTGGTCAATATGGCATTTCCACGCTCTGCCATCAGTGGTGAGTAGACGGTAGGAGCGGGGACCTGTAACTTGAGTTACTTGAGCAGGAATCCAGAGGGGATCCCCAGAAAATTGTTTTGCAAATACAAGGTCTCCTACCTTAAAGGCACGGTTTTTGCTGCTGGAACTCAGGGGCTTTTCCGGTGTGTAGGCAGGGTGCAAATGGTCTAGAGGCAATCTGAGTTTCCTGGCCATCAGGAGTTCAGCTGAGCTCTTATTGGTCGTGCTGTTTGGTGTGATGTGTTGTATGAGCAGCATTCTAGTGACTTTGTCGTGGATGTTACCTTGTTCCATTTTCTGCAGGGTTTTCTTTGTAAACTGAACCATTCGTTCAGCCCTACCATTCGCCGCAGGATGAGCCGGCAATGTGAGTGCGTGTCGGATGCCCCATTTTGAAGGATATGACTATCTGTTAGGGTAGCATGCCTTCCTCTGGTATAAGGGAACTAAAACGCAGGGGTATTTTAGAAGACATTATATTCGAGAAGCATTGTTTCTAAACTGGGAAAAGATAAAAAAGCAATATTATTTAAAAATTCCACTATGGTTATCTACTATTGAAGCTTTTTCCTATCCAATAATATATAAAAAGGAACAAACAGATATGGTGAGATATTGAATGAACTTAAATCTATGGAAGTGTTTGGAAGAACAACGTGTAAAAATGAATTGGTTTTCATATTTGCAAAGACAATCTAGATTTGATAAAGATGTTAAAACAGAAGGTATCTATGACAAGTTGACTGATTTAGATAAAATTTGACAGGTACTGATGAAAAAGTAATAAAAAAACTTTATGGACATTTGCTAGAGTTTAAATTAGAGGAAGAACATGTAAAAAAACAATGATTGCATGGGGGAAAAATTTCGGATATGGGATTGACTGAGATAAATGGCAAAAATTGTGGTCTCAAAATTATAAAATGACAATGTCAACTGCGTATAAAGAAAATTTGTATAAGATGTTTTACAAAGTTCTTTTCTTTCCTACCCCGAGAGCGCTCCGCACTGTTTTGCAGCTTTGGGAGCCACGCGGCACAGGGCAATACGCCATGCCCAGCGATTTTTTTTCAGGGGCGGGCCGGATTGGACAGACCAATGGGCCGGATGTGGCCCGTGGGCCGTACTTTGCCCACCCCTGATCTAGAGGGTTATTCTATTATTTTGAGAGTGGGGAATGCCTCACCTTTTCCACAGCTCTTTAACTCTGATAAAGCCTAGATCTGAGGCCCAGATTTTCCAGGATTGATGCCACACATGGAATGCTGGTGAAGTGAGCCAGTCAGCCAATCAGGGAACCACATAAACTGAATGGGAATTCTGGAATGATGGTTGAAGGTGTTGAGAGAAGGATCAAGGCCAGGAGGGAAGAAAGGCTGAGAGAAAAGAAACTGACAGAGAGGCCAACACATTATCCACAGTCTTCCTTTGGAGAGGCAGGAACGGTATTCTTCTAAGGTGAACATCAGCTTTTCTCACTGGCCGGATATAACTCAGGATATAACTGCAGGATATAATTCAGCAAAAGCCTCACAGCTGGTTATCTGGTCAAAGGGAAATGTTGGGATTGAACTGAACCCATTTGTAAATATAATGGGGAGAGCAATTCTTTGGGACCCAGAGGCATAAAGATCCCAACTGGGCCCTTGTCCCTGATTTTTAGTAAAGCAGATTGGATGGATCAGGACACCTATATGGGCCCTCCTTTCCTCAAAGGAACCTCTGCCTTGGCAGCCTGAACATCATTCTCTCTTTGGCACAATGGAGTATTACACATTGAGATGGCCGCAGAGGACAGCAGGATTCCTCCTCCTCCTCCTCTCTCTCTTTCTCTCTTCCTCTTTATCCCCCCCCCCGCCACCTCTATTTCCCTCTTCTGAGAGGTTCGTGCAGCCCAGAGATGGGCCTTCCTCTTGTGGGTGTTCAAGAGGAGCTTCAGCAGATGGCTGCACAAAAGAGGAGAGCGAAACAAAGCAGGAAGGAGGGAGCAAAGAGTCAGCATGTGCTACAAGCAGAGACCTTGGGGCCATTGCCTGATTTGCAGTGCCCATGCATTTCTTTCTTATCTTTGCACACTGCTAATCTACACTGGATTCTTGCTGGTTTACCTCGTCCCATTTTGTGCATCAGAGACAGGATGTGTCTGAGACAGAACGATTTCTATGCAGCTAAAAGGCACCTTCTTCCTGCGGAGTGCCACCGATCTGCAGTTGCATTCTGAACGGGGCAAGGAGAAGGGAGGGTTCAGCAAGAGGCGGAAGAAATATTTTGCAGAACTGAGGAGGAGGACTTTGAAGCTCTTCCCTTTCTCCTGCCAAACTCAGGATATTTGGGGAGCCCATTCCCTGAGCATTTTCACAGCTAGGAGCACCCATGGGTCTTGCAACCCAGAGAGTGCTTCCTATGCACCCGTTTGTTATTGAGCTTGGATTCATGTGGATTCACGTTAACTTTTAAAGGAATAGTGGTGTCCTCAGAGTTCCTGGCTAGGAGGAAAGCCCACGTTGTATTTTCAAGTGGGAGGTGGATCTCCTCTTCTCAAGTGACAGCAAGTTTTCTGAGTAAGCAATAGCAATAGCACTTAGACTTATATACCGCTATCCAGTGCTTTTACAGCCCTCTCTAAGCAGTTTACAGAGTCAGAATAATAGTGGAGTTACTAATGACACTTACAGAGTCACTAATGGTTTTCTTCCAGAACATCCGTCCTATGAAACATCCTTCCTCCAGAAATTAGGATGGCCCTGATCCTGCTGGCCTTTGGTACGGGTTGTCTGAACATTCTCCTTGGCTGCTGTGCTGTTTTAATTTTTGTACTTACGATGGAAATTTACTTTTATTTTAAGATTGTTCACTGCCCAGAGTCACTTGCTGAAACAGATAGCCATCCAAGTTGAATAACAAAGTATTTCCTGCATCATATGATTTTGAAAGCTGGATGAAATGAAAGACTGATACGACTGAGAACTAAATTGTCCAAGTATTGATCAATTTAGGGAGATATCTGTATTTTGCTAGGATTTGTTTCTTTTTGGGGATTCAGAAATAATAGACGTCTACTGTATTAAATCTTGCTGACATGCTTATTCTAACTTCATCTTTAATCTATCCATATGAACATGGTCTGCTCCTAAAAGCATCTCTTATGATACTTTTCTGCCTTTTATATATATGACAAAATTGTTGATTGGATTCATTTTTTATTTTTTTGCCCTCATGATGCCTGTGTCTGCATTTATGTTACTCGAAGGAGACAATAAAGAAATGGAAATTTGGATGACTGGGATTTTGTGTCTCCCCTTAGTGGATGTTAAGTCTTTTATTTACCCAAAAAAGGAAAGCTTAAAAATTAAAGAAAGGAAGTTAAAGACTGGTGTAGAAATGAATCTTAATAAAATATAACTATTTTCCATGGGTTCTATCTATGCTGTATTTTAAAATATAGCATATTTTAATTTCACTCTATTTTCTCTATATCTCCAGTATATTTCTTTATTTGCTGGCCTCTCTCTATTTGCGGTCTTAGTCCCTGGTTATTTCTGCTGCATCATTTTTCCATAGAGTTTGAAGTTTTCTCTTTTTAAATTCTTGCTTTCTATTCCTGTTCTGTCCAAGTCTTACTTTTATTCCATATTTTCCCCTTGTTTG
This sequence comes from Pseudonaja textilis, assembly GCF_049901715.1. Taxonomy (NCBI): domain Eukaryota; kingdom Metazoa; phylum Chordata; class Lepidosauria; order Squamata; family Elapidae; genus Pseudonaja; species Pseudonaja textilis. The sequence goes on from NC_141995.1 coordinate 4,382,595, forward strand.
CTCCTGGCTGGGCTTCCTAACTTTTTCCCCCCTGTCTTCTCTTCTCCCACATCTTTCCTACATCTGAGGAAAACGGCTGAGAGACCTTTTTCCTCACGCCTGTCTGAGGGAAGGACAAAGATGTCTCTCTCCCCTCATGTCTTTCAGCTGCTGGCTCCTTTCCAGAGCCTCTCCTCATCAGGGCAGTCTATCTTTTAGTTTCTATTTTCATTTCAATTCCGGAGCTTCAGCTCTGTTCATATTCTTCCTCATGAGGCCTGTGGCAGCAGAGTTTCAGGCAGCCATTTTGTCTTCTCTCCTTCTCACATCCAGCCTAGCAACAGTTCTTTGATTGGCCCCTGCTGCTTGATTAGCAGCTGAGTTGCCCTGACAATGGCCCTGAGGGGTGGGAGCAAGGAGCTAATAAGGCCAGGTCGTCCTTCCACAGCAATCCTACAATAAAATAAGGAGATATAAACACTGCTCTTACTAGGAAAAAGCAGGCTTTTTTTTAAATCTCAGAGATGCAAACATTAAAAATGGAAAAAAAGTTTCAATTTCTCAGCACATATACCCACTTTCTATATAGAGTGTAAATTTTGAGTATAAGCTTCCCAATTATTCAAGCAAGAATCCTAAGATGGATGAGACCCATCGAGCATTGGCTTCTCCTGCTCATTTATTTTTATTTCTTTATATATCTAATTTAGAGATAGTCTGCCCCTCAATCACAGAGCAACCCAAGGCTGGCTGGCATTTGCTCGTTAGCAGATCTAGCTGCTATTGGGAATGGCGTATTTTGTGCTGCTTCAGCAACATTGTCTATTAACAAACAAGCATGGGGAAAGTGTATTTCAGTCAGAGGAAGACAAGAACATGTAAGAGGCTGAGAAGAATTGTAAGATATGTCAGTCCTGGGGATCCTGAGATACGGAGAAGGATAAAAGAGGAAATAGTGCCTCACAATCTGCAAAGTCAGAAAGTGGTGTTAATATCTTTGAGAGACAGGATGGTCCTTCTCCATGCGAGGCCATTGCTGAGCCCACCAATCCTTTTTATCAATCTTCACCCAGCCTCCAATCTTTTCCTTTTTAGGCAGGTTGTTGAGAAGGTGGTTGGACAACAGTCCTGTAGGAAGGAGGTGATCTGGATCCATCTCATTCTACTTCAACCTGGGACATCATACCACAATGGCGTTGTTTGTGCTTGTCAATGACCTTTGGAAGGGCTAGGATTGGTGGTGCATCCATCATTGTGCTACTGGATGTCTCAGTGGGTTTTAATCCTGGTAGCTATGCTCAACTTCTGGACAGGCTTCAGGGATTCGGAGTGGGGAGCACCATATTTTGGTGGTTTTCTTCCTTTCTCTGTGGTGCTTCCTGCCAATGTCGACAGGGAAGAGTTTGGATCTTTGCAGCCCCTCATATGTGGGGTCCTGGACAGTCTCCTCACCCTCACCCCATTCAGCATCAACATGGAATCTCTGTGGGAAAGCCATCCTTCAGTTCCCAGTGCAAAATCCTTAGGATATGGGATGTTCCCAATTTTGCATTTTGTAAATGATGCTCCTGATGTCACGTCTCATAGTCAGGAGGCTTGGGATGAACAGATCGGGCTCAATCCCAACAGGACTGGGGATATTTGGGCTCTCTGATTTTTGGGAGTCTCCATCTCTGGTTTTGGATGGGGCTGTCCTTCCCCATTCAAGGCCACTTTGCAATGAGGGATGGGGGTCATCTTAGGCTCACAGCTGTTACCCAAAGAACAGGCAACAGCTGTGGCTAGGAGGGTCTTTGCACAGATTTATCCAGGATGCCAATTGCGCCTGTTCCTGGATCAAACACCCGACCCCCGGACAGTCACTCATGCCATGGTCCCCTCGAGAAGGGATTATTGTAGTGCTCTCTATATGGGACTGCTCTAACAAATCTTTTTTGTAAGTGGTCCAAATGCAGCCGCACCATCAGTGAAAAGCAAGTGGCACCACTCTTCCATGAGCTGCAATGATCGCTGGTTGGCTTCTGGATGCCATTCAATCACCTATCAAGCTTTTGAGGGCAGGGAGCCTGGCAATTTCTGTGGCTGCCCAGCTCCAACAATGTCCCCCTATTTCATAATATTTAGCAGAGGGGTTGCACTTCAGGTCCCCTCATTTACGTAGGGTCACCTAGATGAACCCCCGGAAGTGTCCATAGCTCTCTCAGGGCTCTGTCAGGGCACCTGGCATCCTCCAGTTCCAGATGGTCCCCATCTTGATGATCAGTTGGAAGGCAATGAAAGCTTGGTTGTTCTCCCTTGGGTTGGGTGAGCCCCGTTAGGATTTGCTTTTGTTTTACATAGTTCTTCTTTTTCTGGGAACATCTCTCTTTATTCGTTTTATCATTCTTTTAATAGTGCAAAGCAACTAGACTCATTGAGAATCAGGTATTTATTTAAATCTATGTGAATAAAGAAAAGTAGATCAAATAACCAAATATTGACTTCAAACTTCTCCAGGCTCTTCCAAAACCACCTGATTCGATGCTTTGAATGAATGGAATGGGAATTCAGTCAGATCACCTTTGATCTGAATCGATCCTTTGAGTCTTGTGTTCCTTCTCAATACATACTGTTATTTAAGGACTGGATTGAGCGGCAGAGAGTTCCAGATCCAACATGGCTTCCAGATCCAACGTGACTTCCAGACCCAATGTAGCTTCCAGATCCAATGTGGCTTCAAGATCCAATGTGGCTTCTAGATCCAATGTCAGACGAGCGCAGCAAAATACAGGTAGGTGTGTGTTGTATGTGTATAATTACACAAAAAAGTAGGACATATAAAAGGGGAGATTACAGGAATCAAGAAGAGGCTGAAAGTAACCATGGCAGAGTAGACAAAAATATTGAAGATTCGGTAGGCAATAAAAGGGACAGTGAGCTAAGGTTGGATGTTACCATCTCCTGCTTTCATACTCTTAAAAAGAACATTCCAGCCTCAGTCTGTGGTCTCAATCGAATCGAATTGAATCAAACAGATCAGAACAGAACAGAATAGAATAGAATCCTTTATTGGCCAAGTGTGATTGGACACACAAGGAAGTTGTCTTGGTGCATATGTTCTCAGTGCACATAAAAGAAAAGATACATTCATCAAGAGTCAAGAATTATAAAGTACAACATTTAATAATAGCCATAGGGTACAATAAGCAATCAAATCATACTAGGAAACAGTCAATGAAAAACTTTAGGATACAAACAACAAGGTTACAGTCATAAGTGGGAGGAGATGGGTGATGAGGAGTGATGATAGATTTAACAGTAATAGTAGTGCAGATTTTGTAAATAGTTGGACAGTGTTGAGGGAATTATTTGTTTAGCAGAGTGATGGCATTCGGGGAAAAAATTGTCCTTGTGTCTAGTTGTTCTGGTGTGCAGGGCTCTATAGCGTCGTTTTGAGGATAGGAGATGAAGCAGTTTATGTCCGGGATGTGAGGGGTCTGTAAATATTTCCACAGCCCTCTTTTTGACTTGTGCAGTATACAGGTCCTCGATGGAAGGCAGGTTGGTAGTAGTTGTTTCTTCTGCAGTCCTAATTATCCTCTGAAGTCTGTGTCTGTCTTGTTGGGTTGCAGAGCCAAACCAGACAGTTTTAGAGGTGCAGATGACAGACTCCATCATTCATCTGTAGAACTGGATCAGCAGTTCTGTGGGCAGTTTGAGCTTTCTGACTTGGTGCAGAAAGAACATTCTTTGTTGTGCTTTTTTAATGTCTTTTTGATGTTGGGTGTCCATTTTAGGTCTATAAGTTGATACTCTGTTTTCCAGTATTGTAAGAGGTGGTGGTATGCGAGGGTTTCTCCTAAAGTCTACGGTTTCTATGGTTTTGAGTATGTTCAGTTCCAGATTGTTCTGTTTACACCACGAGGCAAGTTGTACAACCTCCCGTCTGTATGAGGATTCGCCGTTGTCTCGTATGAGACCAATCACTGTTGTATCATCTGCAAACTTCAGTATTTTAACAGATGGATTCTTTGAGATGCAGTCATTGGTATATCGGGAGAAGAGAAGTGGAGAAAGCACACAGCCTTGGGGTGTGTGTGTGTATGCGCTAATTGTACAGGTATCAGATGTGATTCTGCCTAGCTTTACCTGCTGCTTCCTGTCTGTTAGGAAGCTTATGATCCACTTATGTGTGTTCAGGTACTGCTAGCTGGTTTTGTTTAGTTAGAAGAATGTCTGGGATGATAGTATTGAATGCTGAACTAAAGTCTATAAAGAGTACCCTGGCGTAGGTATTTGGAGATTCAAGGTGTTGTAGGATGTAGTGCAGAGCCATATTAACAGCATTATTTGTCGATCTATTTGCTAAGAATGCAAATTGCATGGAGTCTAACAGCAGATCCGTGTTGGTTTTCTGGTGGGACAGCAATAGCCTTTCAAAGGTTTTCATAACTACAGATGTTAGAGCAACTGGTCTGTAGTCATTCAGTTCCTTGATGGAGGGCTACTTCGGCATTGGGATGATAGTAGAGCATTTGAAGCAAGAAGGAACATAGCGCATCTCTAGTGATTTATTGAAGATTCGGGTAAGGATGGGGGACCATCACAGACTTTTTAGCAAGAAAGAGTTATCTTGTCTGGCCCTGGTGCTTTTCCTGGCTTTTGTCTGTGAAATAGATCCTGCACTTCTTTTTCTGTGATCACCAGAGGTTGTGAACCCAATGGGTTGGGGTCAGTTGTAGGCGGCTTTGCTGTTGTCGGTGTGTTTGGAAGAATCGGGACCCAAAAAAGTGGTCTCAAACAGTTTCCTTTGCACTGGCTGATGAATACCAAGGTTGTCTGCTCAGCCTCTCCCTCTACTGCTGAGATGTAGCTTTCCTGAGACTTGGATGCTATGATTTTGCTTTAAAACGGATGTAATTGAGGTTAACAAAGGCAAAATTCTGCTCCCTGTACATCCGGAGTATGGGCAAACATACCTCATCAACCTAAATGTAGATCTCCTTCCCTTCATTCCCTGGTGAGGCGCACATTATAGCCTCCTGGGCCACGTGCCCCCTTTCCTATTCCAAACAGGGATGGGAAGAATGGGGCAGTTTTCCTGGGACCCGTCCCTTCACCATCCATCTTCCCTAGAGATGAAGGGGAAGTCTTGCCTTTCGTTGTCCTTCTCTTTTCCTTTTGGGCACCAAACCAGAAGGGCAGAGAGTGACCAGGAGAGGCTTGAAAAGGAAAGGAAATGGAGTGGCCACCTACTATTTCTGGAGGCAAAAAAGGAAGAATTCACAATCCAGTTCTAGCTGGTCTTTAAAGAAACAGCAGCCCAGTTCTTCTTCTTCGTCCTGTCTTCTGGCTATGTTAACTCACAGGATCATATTGGGGGCAGCCATTCTCTCAACCCACCCACTTCCAAAGTGACCGTGGCTGGGATGAAATGGGGAGGGATGATTATTTAGGACAACCTGCTAGATGAACAGTTGGATTTGGAGGCGAGAGAGGATTTTAGCTGGACATTTTTCAAATACCGACACAATGCAAACAACTAAGATCTTTCTTCTTGGGATGGTGGTTATAATAGACTTTTCTTTCTTTTCTTCTTGTGTCCTTCAAGGGATATTTGCTAATTTTTGGCATGACCTGACCAGCTCTGCTTTATATCTTGCAAGTCTGTTGTGCCTGCTCCTGTTTTTGGTCACAGTTGTGATGACCATTTTGTGTAAGTAAACTTCTCTTAACAAAATACAGTAGAACATGGGAATTAGTTACTCTGTAGAAACGTTTGCTTTTTAAGAGTTTGTAATTGGAACTTCAAATTAGTCGACCTTGATACAAGGGACTCCATGTTGATGCTCTTTGCATGATGGTACCATGAGCTCATTGGCTTAAATACAGCATCAGACAAAGAGACAATGTAAATGTCCCACATGTACTTTTGTATTTAATCATTACTTGGAACCTGACACAGGCTTTTATGAATAAGAGACCCTCTCTTTCCACAGTAAGCCTAACCAAATGAGGTGTCACTGTATTCCCCCCTTGAATGGCAACTTCCTTTGTCTTGAGAGTCCCATTCGATGTAGGAGATTTCCTTCCTTGATGGGAAGATACCTTCTCTCTATAGGAGTTTTCTTTATAGATAAGTGGAAGCAAGGATTTATTTCTTTTTTCCTCTCCCCACCCCACCCCGAAAACACTGGTCAAAGTTCAGTTGAGATCTGGAACTGGGTGTGACATCAAGGGGTGTTTGATGGGGTGGGAGTGGGGTTTGCTACTGGGGTATGCATCACCTTCTTCCCTCCAAAGTAAAATATGAACTCAGTTCTGTTGGCAACCCAGTGGGGCAAATGGGATGCCAATTCCAACAGATTCTCTGGTGGGGTTGCAGAAAACACTTGATGGGATCAGGCAGGGGTGGGATTCTACCAGTTCGCACTGATTCGCTAGAACCGGTTGTTAACATTCTAAGCAGTTCGGAAAACTGGTTGTTAGAAGAAATTCCTGGCCTAATCCTGTAAGGAAAGCAGGAAGGAAACATTCTGGTGTTGCTTACAGAAACTCCCTCTCCGTTAACCCGTATTACATTCTTGGCAGGACTAGACTTCCTTTCTCAGGAACGTTTCTGGAGTTTTTTCCCCTCCTTTGCTGGTTCTTTGCTTATCTGGAGTGACCATTCAAACTTACAATGGCACTGAAAAAACTGACTTATGTCAGTTTTTCACACTTACGACTGTTGCAGCATCCCCACAGTCATGAGAGGCCAGGCGAGGAGATGCATGCCTTGATGTGAGTGATATTGAGTTGGCCACACCCAGCCAATAACATGACCACCAAGCCATGTCCCACCAAGTCACATGACCACCAAGCCATGCCCACCACCTAAGCCACGCCCACAGAACCGGTTGTTAAAATTTTTGAATCCCACCCCTGGGATCAGGGCACGTAGAAGCACTTTTGTGTTCTGCAAGAAGCAGTTCTGGAAATGGCTTTACAGATTCCGCCCAACATGGTCACCACTTGTCATTGTGGGATAGAAGACCCAAATTCTTGAGTACTCATAGCACTGGAATCCCTTAGCAGGAACACTAATAATAGCAGTCTTATAATATTTAAAAGGTTGCCCCAAAGAAGAGGGAATCAAGCTATTCTCCAAAGCATTGGAAGGCAGAAGAAGCAATGGATGGAAAGTAATCAAGGGGGAGAAGCAACCTAGAACTAAGCAGAAATTTCCCGAAAGTGAGAAACCATTAACCAGTGGAACAGCTTGCCACGAGAAGTTGTGGGAGCTCCAATACCTGAGGCTTTTAACAGCCACTTGTCTGGAATGATAGAGGGTCTCCTGTTTGAGCAGAGGGTTGGACTACAAAACCTTGGTCCTTTGACAGCAAAGATGCTCATGCGGCATGTCTTTGTGAAGCACAGGCTTCTTTGTGGCATAAATGTGGCATGAAAAACACTCCAGAATCCGGGCATATGAGGGTCGTGATGGCTCCAAATTATCCCAGTGCTATTAGGGTAGGATGGTGGATAGGTAGAAACATATAGAAATATAATTCATTGAAATATTATGCTTATCTTCTTTTTTAAAAAACAAACAAACAAACAAACCCAGATCTTTGGGAACTAAACAGATCGACATCCATGAATGCAGCAATTAAGGCTATTAAGAACTTTATTATTAGCCGGGATCCATCTCTCAAAAATGGAAGCGGTAAGCAAGATATTCTTATCAGTATCTCCCTGTGAAGGTGACAGGCAGTTTTTAAATCAGATAGACAGACAGATGATGATGATGGAGGATGGATGGATGGATATGAATGAATGGATGCACTCACAGATGGATGGAGAGGGGGGGGAGGGAGAGGGAGGAAGGAGAGAGAGAGAGAGAGAGAGAGAGAGAGAGAGAGAGAGAATATGAAATGGCAGAAGTAATAGTACCTATTCTCCACAGGGTGAAGCCAAATTTAAGCAAGAATGCTTCCTGTACATAGAATGTAACATGCAACCTGACAAAGATGTTTACAGTCTGGCTTCTAAGGGGGTTCAATTTTTTTTTTAATAAACACTGTAAATTGGCAGAAATACAAAAAAGAGCAAATCAGAAACCAAATAACCTGTCCTCCAATTTTTCTTCCCTTCTTTATATTTTATTTTTTGTCAAATGTATTTTATAATGCAGTTTAGTAGTTAGTAGTAATTAATGCAGTTTAGTAGTTAGTATCTTTCTTTTTTTAACACGGACAAAAAATATTAAATGATTTTTAGAGTGGAGGCCTTAATGCTAAGTAATCAGCCAAAGACTGAAATCTTTATCATACAACAAATACTTGGATGCTGTCTTCCATTTTGGATGACAAAGCTAAATAATCTCATGCTCATTAACATTGCCATTTTAAACCACAATTAATACTGAAATGATGTTTCTTTTTTATCTTCACTGATTTAAGTTATCTAAACATTATAGCATTGATAAACCTTAATCACTATTGAGAAATAGCACTGTATCAAAGCTCTGACAGTGGCTCCATCCAACTCTGTACCTCTACTGTAGAGTGTAACAAGCTACATGGAAAAGTTTTGCTAGTTGAGATCTGCCTGACCAGAATTTTGCAAACCTTTTTAGAATATGAAATATTTTCTGGCGCTCAGAGGTTAGCAGAAGAATTGACAAAATGGACAATAAAAATCATTGAACTGGAAGGTGCAATTGGTAAGTCTGAGAGTTCAATGCTAAGCATGTAGGGATGTTTGAGGGAAGCCAGCCTGAGACTGTATCTGTTGAAAATCTGCCTCAGCTCTTGAACGTAGAGAGGTTGCCCATCTGTTCACCCTGCCGAAGTTCAAGACAACTGAGCAGCAACATTTTTAGTTCCCGATTTACACTAAAATTTGGAACCCACTTTTTTCTCCATTGCAAAGAGGTGGCAGTGGTTAATGAATCCATACAATGGAACAATAGTCCAGTAACTGAAATAAAATAAGGCAAATCCGGATTTCCGTGCGTTGAGCTTTTCCCATGTCTTCAGGGACATGTTCATGAAGAATTTCCTTGGAAATAATTCAGAAGTGTTTCAAAACTACAGATGCCCCTTGACTTGCAGCTGTTTCTTTAATGACCGCAGTTACAATGGCAATGCAAAAGTGACCTATGGCCGTTTTTCACACTTATGACTGTGGCAGCATCCCTATGGTCAGGTAATCAAAATTCAGACGGTTGGCAACTGACCTCATATTTATGACGGCTGCAGCGTCAAGGAGTCATGCGAACCCCTTTTACAATTTTCTGACAAGCCAAGTCAGTGGGGAAGCCGGATTCACTTAACAACCGTGTTGCTAACTTAACAATGGCAGTGATTCACTTAATAGCTGTGGCAAGAAAGGTCGTAAGATGAAGGGAAAATCGCTTGACAACAATCTCACTTATCAACAGGGCTTCATTGTGGTCGTAAGTCAAGGACTATCTGTAATTTCTTTCTTTCCTCCAGTCCAGTTGTCTGTCAGTTGTCCTCAGTGTTTCTCCACAGTTTCAGCCCCTGCCCCTCCACCATCACTCTTCCTCCTCCTATGGGTACCATTTCTTATGAGGAACTTAAGTATCTCCCAGTCTCAGATTCCTTTCTCAAAGTCTTCTGGGCTTTGTGGGGGACTTACGGGGAGAGAAAAAGAATTGATGCTAATGTCAACTCATAAAATATTTCTATGGTGTGTTTAGAGTTGCCAACAGAAAGGGAGAGCGGGGAGCAGTGGGCACTTGCATTCCGTAAATGTTTTCAAAGATAGTGACTAGGTGACCGAAGTTTCTGCCGTGCAAAATTCTAACTGGAGAGCATGATTGATGACTTTTGGCTATGGATGTGTCCCATTGGAGAATATGAATTATGATACACCCAGAGGGTGGGAGAAAACCAGGGTCAAGGGTGACAAGGAATGATGTGTCTCAGAGTCGGCTACACCCAGGAAGCACCAGCATGTTTACTCCTAATAAATCTTCTTTAAGTTTTGAAAATCCAGCTAGAGACTCATGATTTAAATGGGGGTAACAACCAGAGCCCTGACAGCTGTAGTAAGCTCAGAGGCAAGATGCCCAAGAGGTGAGCCAGCAAGACTCTTCCACACCTCTTTGAATCCTGGACATTTAATAGCACCTCGGGTAGTGCCATCAAATTCTCTTGATGGAAACAGTGTGCTTCTGAATTCTCAGGACCATATGTGAGGAGGGCACAATGGCCCCACAGTTTGCTTGTGGGCTTTCTAGAAGCGCTTCACTGAACACTTCTCTGTGGTCAAAGTTGTGTTTTTAATCAGGATCTAGTAACGTAGATGTCTTTGTGTTCCTTTTCAGGGAAGGGAAGGAAACGAATGAAACAGGGATGTGAAATTTCAATTACAGGTAGTCCTTGTCTTACAACAGTTTATTCAGTGACCATTCGAAGTTACAATGGCACTGAATAATGTCACTTCTGGCCTTTTTACACAGTCACCACCTTTGCAGCATCCCCATGGACATGTGATCAAGTTCAGATGCTTGGCAACTGTTTCATGTTTATGATTGTTGCTGTGCCCCATGGTCATGTGATCATCTTTTGCAACCTTCTGACAGTCAGTGGGGAAGCCAGGTCCATTTGACAACCACGTAACCAACTTGTCAACTGCAGCGATTCACTTAACAACTGCGGCAGGAAAGGTCGTAAAAATGGGACAAAATTCACTTAACAAAGATCTCACATAACAATATCAATTTTGGGCTCCGTTGTGGTTGTAAGTCAAGGACTACACGTACCAGTTTCAATATGCAATAGAGCTATATAATTGACCTTCAAGTTATCTTCTACTAAATGCTGTGTCTTTCTCTCTTGCTTTCTTTCTGAAATTCTCTCCGGGACATTTCTTCACCGGCTGGAAGACGTCATTACTATTCTGCTAAAAAAAAACTGGGTGCCCTTTGAAGGGGCCCTTTACTTGTTCAGCACTGTTGCGAGCAACTGGACCACAGCCAGAAGATATTGCGAGACTAAGAAATCCACCTTGGTTTGTATTGGAAGTTATAACGAGCAAGTAAGTATCTTGGAGAGATAGATAAGGGCTCAAAATAGTAGCAGGCAGACGGATCATATTCTGAAAGATCAACGTTGTATGTCTAGGAATGGGACTGCTTCAAAGATCTGCATCAGCTTCTTCTTCATGTGTAGCTTGTCCCTCCAATTTTCTGTCTTGGGACAAATGGGAGGAATTGGGGGCCTAGTGGTTAAGGCACTAGGTTAGATAGCCAGGGACCCTGAGTTCTTGTCCTGCTTTAGCCATGAAAGCCAATTAGTTGACTCTGGGTCAGTCCTTCTTTCTGCCCAAGTTACCTCACAGGTTTGTTGTTGTAGAATAATAATAGGAGAAGGAAGGTGTGTTGCTTATGTCTGCTGCCTTGAATTATTTGTAAAAACAATGTTACCAAAGGTGATTACATGACACTGCAATCATCATCAATATGAGTTGGTTGCCAAGTGTCTGAATTTTTATCACATGACCACGGGGATGTTGCAATGGTCGTAAGTGTGAAAAATGATCACGTTGCTTTTTTCAATTGTAACATCAAACTGTCACTACAAATGAACTGTTGTAAGTCGAGGATTACCTGTACTTGCACAATGCCACGCCCACCTGTTTTCCTTGGGAAGTAGAATCTGTCAATATTGCTGCATGGATGAAGGGCATGATTCATTGTCATTATTATGGTTGGTCGTATAGTCAGCCAAATGTTTAGACTGGATTTGGCATTTTTATCTATATGTAGATTATTATTATCATTATCGTTCAATGAGCAATAATGAACCCAGAAGTGGGTTCCTAAAAGTATTTTAAATGTATTTGTGGTTGTTGTTTTTTAGGCATTCCTAATAAGAGAAATCTCAAATCATCCTTCTGACTATTGGATCGGGTATTACGAAAATGGAACCACCTGGGTATGGGTTGATGAAAGTTCACCAAAAGTTTTGTAAGTTAACCCATATAGAAAGTCCTACTTATACTTTGTTCAAAGCTCTTATTTATGCACATTCACCCTTATCAGGAATGCACAATTTGCAGATCCAAGATCTGATGCTATCCCAAAGGACACATTGGATTAATGTGACAAAAGGATGAAATTATTAAATAAATTCAACACCAAGCAAAGCAGAGGAAAGAAATAGAAAGATAACCATGCCTTTAAAATGGTAATTTATCTCTTTCAGGATCTCACCCAAAGGCTTCAGGAAGGCTTCTGCAGGCTTCTACAAGCTTTGTAGGCCAAAATCGTAACCCCGTTTCGTCACTTTCAGTATTTTCGTAAAAACAGGAAGTGATGAAACGGGGCTACATTTTGGCCTACAAAACTTGTAAAAGCCTGCAGAAGCCTTCCTCAAGACTTTGGGAGGCCGCAAAAGGCCTCAAACCAGCCGAAAATCAGCTGTGAGGTGCAGTGCAGGTAAGGAGGCAGCAGGGGGTTGGGGGAGTTGGGGGCATTGCACGCACATGCATAGGGGATGTGGAGGGGGGGGCGCGCATTGCCTTTTGGGTGCTGGCACACGAGCATGAGCGTGCAAGTGCGTGCACAATTTTTGGCACAGGAGCGCAAAAAGGTTAGCCACCACTGGTATAAGATCATGAACAGCAAACCAAGACCTTTGGGAGTGTCTATGGATCAGTGGTGGGTTTCAATTATTTTTATCACCGGTTCTGTGGGCGTGGCTCGGTGGGTGTGCTTTGCACGTGCAGAGGGTTTACCATTAACCTTCTCCTGCAATCTTGCACTCTCCCTGTGTCTTCAACAGCTGACGTGCGGCAATCCCCTGTGCCGCACAAAGCAGCTGAGCTTCAAAACCAGAAAATAAAGGTCAGTATAGAGCCAGGGGTGGGCAGGTGGGCCCAGCAGCTGATTGTTGGAGCAAATCAGTTTGCTCACAGATGATCCTCGGCGCTACCGGTTCAACTGAATGGGGCCAAACCGGTAGAATACCATCACTACTATGGAGATTCTCAGTCATCCAGGTCATGGTTGTCCCAAAGGTGCTTTTCCAAAAGGTAACTGTACTTTCTTCATTTTTAATTTTGAAAACTTTTTCACTTCTCATCTAAGAAGCTTCTTCAGAATAGAACTGAAGAAACTTCTTGCATGAGAAGCAACACTTTGGGACAAGAATTCTGGAGTAAATTGCTCGAGTGTTGTGATCCCTAGAGCCCAGATTCAATTTCCTGATTTCTTATCATTTTGTGGAAGGAAATACAAAATGTAGACCCCAGAATAATCAGGGCTAGGCCAAGAACGTGACACGTGTTCGTTTGCCAGGCACAAAGGGGCTCCTAAAATCGTCAAAAAGTCAAGATAGTAGCCATGACTGCATAATTAAAATTCTATCCACTTTAGGGACATCACACACATATAAAATTCCTATTTTTTGACCCTCCCACCAACATCCCTACAGTCTACATTGCTCTCCCACTGCTGACCAACTGTCTTGATTCATTGTATTCTGTTTGATTTCCAGCTTTTGGTCTCCGACCACCATAACTAATCACAGTACACACGAATGTACCATTATGTTATCCAGTTGCTTGGCACCACCAAGGTGTTGGACAAATATTGAATGTGCAATATCTAAACCCTTCATTTGTGAGAAGAAGCCAGATAAAAAGTGGCACATATAAAACGCAGCCCCTTTCAGCAAGCTGTAACTGAACTGGTACAGCAGGCTAAGCCCTTCGATAGCCAACAGAATTATGGAAATGCAAGATTGAAGAGTTCCGCTTTCTGCCTCCACGTCCAAGACCAGGTCTCCAATGGGTGTCTTTCAGCAAAAGAAAATGATGTTCTTTTCCAACACGTAGACATTGCGTGTCTACCAAAACGAAAGGCGAAATGGCTCAGCCGCACCTTCCTTTCTACTGGAAATAAATTAATTTTGCATACGTATTGCCTTTTGCTTCCTTACTCGATCCTTCTGACGCTCTGCTTATTTTTCACACTCTGGCGATTTATGGGTCGAACAAATAGAAGCATATAATGCAATGATTAATCTGAAAAACCATACATTACAAGCAAGGGTCTTTTCTTTGCTTAATGTAAGCTTTCAGTCTGGAATTAACCTGACACAACCTAGTAACCCATTTGAAAATGCACCTAGATTGAGTGGGTTATGGATAGATGTGGTAATAAATTCTTAACTGGCATGTTACAGATGGCTTATATTGGCTTATATCCCTCAGAGCATATAGAAACCTGAAGCCTTTAAACAACTATAGGTTCTGGGTATAGCTGACTCTGAGACACATCATTTATTGTCACCCTTGACCCTTGTTTTCCCCCACCCCCTGGATGTATCATAATTCATATTCTCCATTGGGACACATCCATAGCCAAGAATCATCAATCATACTCTCCAGTTAGAATTTTGCATGGCAGAAATTTCAGTCGCCTGGAAACTATCTATGAAAACGTTTATGGAATGCAGTTTCGGTTTTGCAGGTTGCTACATTACTCCCCGCTCCATTTCTGTTGGCAACTCTAAAAGACCAGAGAAATATTTTATGAGTTGACAGTCACATCCTTTCCTGGACCAGCAAGCTCTGTTCACTGACACCCACGGCACAGACAGCCTCCATCCTGATTACTTCCTGTGAAAGATATCCAGAAGCTTCAATTGGTTCAAAATACACTGGCCCACGTGGTTTTTAACAAGTCTAGATTTGCACATCTCTTGCAGGGGCTGTATTTTTTGCCAATTTGCTTCCTGGTCCAATTCAAGATGCTAGTTGTCATCTTTAAAACCATACGTGGCCTGGGACTGTGTTTTTTTTTAAACAAGTTTTATCCATTTTTTCCAAAACAACATAAAAAAAGCTCTTTTCAATGTACAGCATAATTCCGAGTCACCACTTTTACATGCAAATATGACAGTAATTATGTATTCATTTTTACATTCAACATTCTGTCTTGTCCATTTTAACTTAATTCTATTATTACTTCTCCATTTCAACTTTTACATAAGAAAAGAAACAAACACATTAATTCTGTTAAGTGATATCATTTTCATCCTAAGCATCTTCTCAATTCATTTCAATTTATTTCAAATATATTTCTTAAACATTAACATTTCTTTTAAGTGTGGCCTTTTCCAAAGTACTCTTTTCTCATTTTATCTCTCAACTTTTATATAAGAAAAGGAACAGACAAGTTAATCCTATTCATTAATATTACTCTCATTCTAAACATCTTCTCAATTCATTTCAATTTATTTCAAATGTATTTAAGCCTTAACGTTTCTTTTAAGTGTTGCTTTTTCCAAAGTACTCTTTTCTCATTTAAATAACTAGGAGTTTCCATATCTTCATACTTATTCCCTTTTAATTCTTTTTTATCTTGTCAAATTTGCAATTCCATCGCATATTCTTTTCATAAAGTCTAGATTAATACAACTTTTTCACATTAAACCATAAATTTTCCCTCCCCTTTTAATAGTTTGGGGGTGTTTAAGTATGCCTTAATTCCCTCTTCTGTAATTCCCAATTAAACATCTATTTTACTTAGTTATAGTAACAATCAATCCCTAGAAAAATAAACTACTTTACATTGTACTTTTCAGTCAGATTCCGCAATGTATTTTCTCCCTTTACTTCCACAAAATTTTAGTTATGGTATCAAAAAAATAAAAATAAAATAAAAAAAAAAAAAAGAAAGAAACAATCCATTTTGCTTGGTCACTGATATTAATCTCATTTTTAAACCTCACCATTCATTTCAAACATTTCAATATATATAATAAACATTAACCTTTCTTGTAACAATAAAAATAAGAAAATGCACTCATCTTCTAAAAAGATATCAGTGCCCCTCCCTCCTGTCAATAGACTATATTCTATAATTTGTAATTGCAAAGTACATTATTATTACCCCTCATATCAATGTGGAATCTCCTTTCTTAATTCATTAACTATTGTCCCAATGTATTCTAAGTAAAGAAAACTTTTCCTTTATTTTACAATTCCCATAGTTCTTTCTTTCCTGTTCCTGTTCCTCATTACCTCTCTTCCCTTTTGTTTTTCCAAATCTTTTCTCCCTCTGATTTATATCCCTCTCTCTATATATATTTTCCTTCCCCCTTTTACTTTTCTGCTGTTTCTTTCTGTCTTTCCAATTTTTATAAATATTCCCCATTTTAGTTACTTTTTAAAATCTCCCATTTTAACACCCCCCTTCTTTTCCCTCTTCCTTGGGGTGTTCTTTGTGTTGACTGTCTATTTAAGATGGCTTCTTCTTGTACTAACTCCTCCTTTTGTGAGGTTTCTTCTTCATATTCTTCAATTGCCATTTCCATGGCTTTTAACTCAGAGGCAAGTGGTTCACCTCTTGCATGTAGTAGTTCTTTCAAATTTTTAAGTTCCGTGTTTAGGTCCCACAGAGATATCATTGTTACTCTTATATCTTACAGTCATTAAAATCCACCAATCACCAATCTTTTTCTTTTTTCTTCTTCAAACTTTCTGGATTAACCACCATTCCCGAACTGGGTTTATAGCAAAATCACCAATCAGTCCAACAATTCATATTTTTTTCTTTTGTTCTAATTCAATTTTCACTTTTTAGGGTACTTGTTATATTGTTTCAATATTTCCTGTTCATTGTATCAGATCCAATTCATAGAGAAATAGGAACTTTCCCGTTTTCAGCTTAAATATTTGTCCACCAGATGGGCAGTCTCCGTTATACAATGTCCTCCCCTCCCCCGCTTTTATTGCTTTATGTGGATGACCTGAATCTTTATGGAAAAATCAGAACTCCAAATCCCATCACTGACAAACATGTGTTGGTGGCGCAGATATTGCAATAGAGTTTTGCCTAGAGCAGCGATGGCGAACCTTTTTGGTACCAAGTGCCCAAACCGGAATGCGAGTGCATGTATGTGCATGCACATGCACTGGAGCACCAGAAACCCGAAGACCAGCTGGCCGGCGCACACATGCCTGTTTTTTGGACATTTTTTGCCATTTTTCAGGCCATTTGGGGGCCATTTCTGGGCCATTTTCAAGACATTTTTGGTCCCCAAAACAACCGGAAAACAGCCATAAATGGTCCAAAAACAGCCTGAAAATGGCCTGAAAGCAGCCCGAAAATGGCCTGAAAAATGGCCTGGTTTTGAGCTGTTTTTCGAGCCATTTTCTAGCACTCTGGCACCTGTGAAGTCCACCTGGCCAGCGCACATTAGCAGCCAAAAACCAGAAGAGCAGCTGGCGATGGCATGCATGCCCAGAGAGAGGGCTCTGCGTGCCACCTCTGGCATGTGTGCCATAGATTCGCCATCACAGGCCTAGAGCAATGTGCTTGAGTAGCAATAAGGCAGGCTAAACTCATGACCGGTAGCAGAATTGAGATGCCCAATGGTCAAAGAACCCATCCGGAGCTCTCAGGATGAAGCCTACAAGTATCTAGGAATTTTACATTTTTAGATAATATCACACATGAACAAGTTAATAATCTGATTAGTGAAGAATACATCTGAAGACTGAAAAGACAAAATTGAACAGTGGAAATAGCATCAATAACTGGGCCAACCTGTGATCCAATAGATGGCTGGAAATATTATCCAGACATAAACTGAATTGGACAATTTGAACCAAAAAATAAGAAAACTGACAATTATTCACAGGGAAGGACAGAAGACATGATGAAAACTCTTTAATTTCACAGCAAGTGATCATCGAGAAGGACTCCAAGGTCCCTCTCACAGTTACTGTTTTTGAGCCTGGTCTCACCTAATCTGTAAAAACCTTTGGTTTTTCCTGCCTAAATGGAAAGCTTTGCTTTTCTCCACACTGAAATTCACTTTATTGGATAGGGCCCATTGTTCAAGTCTGTCGAGATCTTTTTGGATCCTGAGTTTGTCTCTGGGGAGTTGGCTATTCCTGCCAGTTTAGTATGATCTGAAAATTTGATGAGTTCCCCTTCTATTCCCTCCTCTAAGTCATTAATGAAGATATTGAAGAGTACTGGGCCTAAGACGGAGGAGCCCTGTGGTACTCCACTACTTACTTCTTTCCAGGTGGATGTAGTACCATTATGACTACTCATTGAGTATGGTTTGTCAGCCAGCTACCAATCCATCTTAATGGACCTACTGTTTCCTTGACTTTTTTCTTGTTATGAATATGTTGAAAGAAACTTTTTCATTATTATTATCTTTGACTTTTGCAGCACGCTGTTGGTAAAGAGCTATATATAGTTATGGTTATGGTTGGTAAAGCTATAGACACAATTTATATAGATTTCTGCAAAGCCTTTGATTCAGTAGCACATGACAAACTACTGTTAAAACTGAACTCTTACAGCATTTCCAGATCCTTTCATAAGTGGATTACTGAGTTCCTGTCAAATAGGCAACAAATAGTAAAAATAGGGAGCGCTATATCAAACCCTGCTCCAGTTAACAACGGTGTCCCCCCAAGGCAGCGTTCTAGGACCCACACTCTTTATACTCTATATAAATGACCTTTGCAATCACCTTATAAGCAGCTGCATCCTCTTCGCAGATGATGTAAAACTATTCAACACCACCGACAATGCTACTGTCCTTCAAAGTGACCTTGATTATGTGTCTGAATGGTCAAACAATTGGCAACTCCAAATCTTGACTAACAAATGCTATGTCCTACACATTGGTAAAAAATATCAGTACACCAAATGCTAATTAGGCAGATACGATCTCGTTGATGATCCTCACACTGTCAAGGACCTTGGAGTACTCATATCAAATGACCTAAGTACCAGAGCTCACTGTAACAGCATTGCCAAAAAGGCATTAAGAGTTGTAAATCTAATCTTATGAAGTTTCTCCTCTGGAAAGATTGAATTGCTAACTAGAGCATACAAAACTTTTGCTAGACCAATACTCAAATTCCATCAATCTGGAATCCACGCTGCATATCAGATATTAATACAATTGAGCAAGTCCAGAAATATTTCACGAGAAGAGTACTATACTCCTCTGCTTGCAACAGAATACCCTATATCAGTGGTCACCAACCAGTGGGCCAGGGACCACTGTTGGTCCACGAGAAAATGTTAGTGGTCCACAGAGAAATGTCACCCCCAAAGCAATGCTTCTTTCCGCTTCTTTCTTCTTCTGCTTTTGGCTGCACGTAAGGAAAGCAGCAAAAGTCTTTCTTTCTCTCCCCCAAACTCCACCAGAAATGGGTCTTTGGGACCCTGCAAGGCTTTTTTATACAGACATTTGCAGATGATCTGGTCTTTATATTGGAAGAACAATTGGAAACAGCATCTGAACTAATAGAAAAGATTGAAGAATATGGACAGGCAGCAGGATTAAAAATAAAGATAAAACTAAGATTTTAGTCAAGAATATGATGGAAAAAACAAAGGAAAGAACTGACTGATAGATTGCACATCCAGATCACAAACAAAGTGAAATATTTGGGAATATAGCTGACAGCAAGATGTGGAACACTAAAGGAAAACAATTATTATAAACTAAAACAGCAGATTGCGACAAACCTGGAAAAATCTACAATTATCTCTAATAGGGAGAATAACTACAATCAAAATGAATATACTACCAAGAATATTGTATTTGTTTCAGATGATTCCAATTAAATTAGGGAAAGAATACTTTGAGAACTTAAACAAAATAATGTTGAAATATATATGGCAGGGAAAGAAGACAAGAATTAAACATAAACTGTTATAGGATGCTAGAATGAGAGGAGATTTTGGACTACCCAATTGGGAATTATATTACCAGGCAGTAACACTGATGTGGATAAAAGAATGGATTGTTTTGAGAAATATTAGATTGTTAACACTGCTCATGATTTATAATTGGGGTGGCATGCATTTTTATGATATAAGGAAAGCAAAGTACATGGGTATTTTAGGAGACGTTACATTCAAAATGCTTTATTGTCAACATGGGAGAAAATAAGGAAACAACATTATATGAAAATACCAGTCTGGTTATCAACAATAGAGGCATTTGCGTATCCAATTGTTTTTAAAATGGAACACATAGTTAAATATAGTGAAATTTTAAATGAAAAGGGTGAACTCAAAACAAAGCAAGAATTAGATGAACAAGGGATAAATATGAATTGGTATTCATATGTGAAAATATATTCCAGATATGATAAAGATAGTAAGATAGAATGATTTTATAAAGAACTTACTGAATTAGATAAAATCTTAACAGATGCTGAGGAGAGTGTCAGGTTACCAAGTGATGAAATCCATTTAAAAAGAAAAGAACAAAGTCCATTTTCCAAGACAATTTCTTTTATGTAGGAAAGCATCAAATTGGCAAAGCCTGGGGTAATTCCGGATCTGACACAAACTGGAATTACCCCCACAATACTAGAAGTTAGAAACAACCTCCAAAAGCCACATTCTCCAATAGAAGTAATTCAACGTTGCTTGAGGTCATAAATCTCCACCTCAAGGGGCCTAAGCACGGATAGCTCATTTTCCCATGGGAAGAAGAATCACCTAGCCTAAACAGCTCTATCTCCACTCCTCTCCCCTTAGGAATGTGGCAAGCCTGAAACTCTTCCCCCATGACTGCCAAAGAGAAAGTAAGAAAAAGAATATATATTAAGCCTAACTAAAATGGCTACACATATGTTAATTTCGGGCTTGACATGCTGCCCTCTCTCATTTGAAAAGAAACCCCTGCAATGACATAAAATACACAAAGATTGAAATTAGGTTAAACACAATCATACAATGCACGTTTTAACCTCCTCTGCCACCCACACAGTCTTGGGACTGATAAGGCACTGCAAACTGCTGGTGTCAATGATAATGTCTATGGACCCTTCTACACCTGTGTGGGTAACAGTCAATGTCCCTTCCATTTTAAAAGGTAGAGTGCCTCCACTTATTATTGGGTCATCTTCTTCACTGTCTGCATCTTGCATGATGGGTACTCCTGCTGCCAGAGTTCCCTCCTCTGTTGCTTGTTGTGTGGCTTGGCACACAAATTTGCTTTTTTTCAGGAGGTTTTCTCATTGCCTTTTTCTATTTAGGGGGAGCGGGTGCTCTCCCTTGAGGTACTGGTACTGGTTCTAAACATTCTGATGCTTGATGCCCTTGCTGCCCACAATGGAAACATTTCATGGAGGTTGGGGCGGGGGGATGCTGTTTAACGTCCTTCCCCTTGGCGTGAAACTGAGCATCATGTGAATGGTCTTTTGGGTTGTCTCTCAGCATTGCTCTTCTGGTGCAGTCTGAGCATGTTGTCCATAGTTATGGCTATCCTGTATCACTCATAGATTCTATCCTCCGGCAGCCCACAGCACAGGCAGATTTTTAACAACACTTCATGCAGGCTTTCTTGGAAATAGTGCACAAGTATTCTTTGAGACCAATGCCTGAGATTAGTGGCCAGGCGTCTGAACTCAAGCACCAATCCCTTGGCGGGTCTACCCCTTCTGCCTGATGCTTTTTATTTCAGCTTCTGCTTCTTGTGCTCAGGAAGAATCCTCAAAATGTTATTGGAACTCTCTTAGGAAGTCATCCACATTGTTTAGTTCAGGAGTGCCTTCAGCATTGAGCTGAGCGAACCATTCAGGTGCCTCCTCCAAATGGTCTCCAAGGAATTGGACTAGATCTGCCTCATCATGGAATTCATTTCCATGTCTGTCAATGTAAGACCCCATGCTCTATTCAGGAAAAAAGGCAAGTTTACTTGCAGTCCCATCAAACATGGTTTTAAAAGTTGTTGGGGCATTTGCACGCAGAGCTGGTTGCAGCGGGGGAGGTGGGAGGGAAGATGGGGCTGCAGCTTGGGCGGGCTTCATTTGAGCGTGTTCTTGAACCCATCCCTCTGCCTGGATAAAACGCCCATCCCAGAGGGATTTGGTCACCTGGAGGTAGATAAAGGTGTGGTGGGAGGGCTTGTTCATTGATGGATTCTTTGTGGACTCCCCATTCTACTCACCCCTCTCCATTCCACTTCGGGGGTGAACGGTATAATGGTGGAATGGTGATCCACAGCGGTAGATCACCCTGGGAAGAGAATATTCTCCCAACAACTGGGTTAAACCGAAAGTTGACGGGCTGGAATCTCATGTTTCACGATCTCTCCGGGTGGGAATTTGCCTCCTTTGCTGGCCTCTTGCCTTCATGTCAGATGACAAACTGTTCCAGCTGGTCAGGTAGATCCTTGAAGGTTTGGCTGCACACTGCCGTTTGGTACTGCCATTCAGCCAGCTCATTGTGATCTCCTATAGGTCCTATAGGTCCCATTGCTGCTCTCCATTCTAAGATTGTGGCTTGAGACCCGCTGGCTGCAGTTAACGGCCAGTCAATGAGCGGGTCAGGAAGGGTTGCTTGGCCAAGCAGGTCTCTTTCCATCCGTTGGATACTTGTGCTTCCAGACCATTCACTCAGGAATTTTGGGCGGGCCCCTAGCTGGCGCACAATATCCTCCACGACCACCGTTACTCTGATGGTCTCCTGGGGAATTCGTTGGGAGGCCTGCTGCTTCACCGACAATTTAACACAAGGCCCCCCCACAGAGTTTGCACTCACGTTCTAGTGCCCCTGGAAGCTAAAAGATAGATTATGAATGTTTTAACTGAAGCTAGAATTGTATTTGCTCAAAATTGGAAAAATGAGAAAATTCCAATGGAGGAGGAAGTGATTAAGAAAATAATGGAATGTGCAGAATGAGTAGATTAACATTAGCAATTAGACAGCAAGAAGAAAAGATATAGGATTTATTCTATCAATAATAAGACGGAAAAGTAGGAAATCGAAGTATAATACAATAGCAATGATCCGTTGCAACTGATTATCTTGGAATAAATTATAACACGGATAAAAATTAGTAACAATTGAGATTTGCTCTAAAGGATAATATGGATTTGAAATTAAAGTCTAATGATGGTGTAATAATAATATATGACATGGAAAGTTAATTAATGCAATATGAATGTAAATCTAAGAGGAAAAGACTATAGATATTGTGCACAAGATATATGTACCAACCAACACACTGAAAGAAGGTTTTATTTGTTGTTTTATGTTTATGTTTGTTGTTAAAAATAAAAAACTTTACAAAAAATAATTTTGAATTATTCACTTTATATGATTACAGTCTTAAAACCAGGCCTACAGAGGTAAAGATATAGGCAGAAAAGCTACAATATTTGCTAGCTGCTCCCTGATCCCCACACATATACTAGCTAAACAACCAGTTTTCCAGAACACAGTAGGAATAAATTGACACAGACTACAAGTAGTCCTTGACTTGCAACCATTCATTTAGTGACCATTCAAAGTTAGAACAACACTGAAAAAATTGACTTATGACCATCTTTCACACTTATGTTCATTGCAACATCCCCACGGTCATGTGATCAAAATTCAGACACTTGGAAACTGGCATGTATTTATGACAGTTGCAATGTTCCGGGGTCATGTGATCACCTTCTTTGATCTTTTTGGCAAGGAGTCAATGGGGAAGCCAGATTCACCTAACATCTTTGTTACTAACTTAACTGCAGTGATTCACTTAACAATTATAGTCATAAAATGGAGCAAAACTCGGTTATCAATTGTCTTGCTTAGCAACAGAAACTTTGGACTCAGTTGTGGTGTAAGTCAAGGACTACCTCTACAGTAGGAATCTATTACACCCATTTCAGGTTAACAGGTAGTATAAAACGACATTAAACTTTTCTTGCCATTGTGTCAGGGGTGGGATTTAAATTTTTTAACAACAGATTCTGTGGGCTTGGTTGATGGGTGTGGCTTGGTGGTCATGTGACAGGGTGGGCATGGCCAACTCGACATCACTCATGTCAAGGGGCGCTTCTTCTCGCCTGGCTTCTCACAACAGTGGGGAAGCTGCAAAGGTCATAAGTGTGAAAAATGGTCATGTTACTTTTTCAGTGCCATTGTAACTTTGAATGGCCACTAAATGAATTGTTGTAAGTCAAGGATTACCAGTACAAAAATAGAAAAAGCTCCTTGCTTGCAAAAAGCTGTCCTAAATACCAATCATTAGATTAAAAATACCTGCAAGCTGGAGTTACAAATCAGGCAGGGTGCCAGAGCACATTGAAGAATTAAAAAAGTTAAAATGCAATGATAACTATCAGCAACCGACTCTTGCTCATAAGGTGAAACCCTTTAGCAGAGAGATCATTTAAGCTCTCCAGAAAGAGCACACCCAGAAGCAATCTTTAGATCCATTTCCACCATTTAAAGATACCAGCTGGTTCACTCACCTCACAAGATGTTGTGGCTCTGATTCCCGAGCCTGTGCTGTCAGAGGAAGAGGACTCGGAAGATGAGGAGAAGGAATTGGGAATGCCTTCCTCCCTAGGACCTTCCTCTCTGGCAATGCCTTCCTCCCTGATAATGCCTCAGGTTTCATCAGACAACCAAGAGGAACAGCCTGAGATTAATCAGGAGGAAGGAATATCGGAGCAGCCCCTGACAGGGAGTCAAGAGGAAGAATGTTGGCTTGATCCTAAGCAGCATCGTAGGGAGAAACGTGAGCAGCAACGTAGGAGGCGTGGGAGGGTCAGAGAGTGAGCTGAGTCATTGAGCCACACCCCACAGGGGATAAAAGTGGGTGTGTTGTCGGCTGGAACTTTGTACAGGACAAAGTTTAATCTTGCTTCAGGTTTTCTTTGTGAATGATTTTTGTGGTCTGCCTTGTAATTTTCTGGGAGTAGCTTTTTACTTGTTATCAGTTCGGACTTGGCAGGCAGAACGTGTTGAGATGCCAAGGACATTATCAGTTCCAAAGAATTAACTCCGTGAAGTCCGAGCCAGCCTGCCTGCCTGTGTTTGTGTGAGTTTGTACTCTTTCATCTTTTGAGAAAGAAGAAAGGTGAGACAGAACACAAGATATCCTAAGAAATCATCCAGATTTAAGGAAAGGTCACATGCCCCTCAGAAAGGCAGTAAAAAAAAAATCAGTGCCAAGCTTGCATCCTGCCTCTTGGAAGCACACCCCAAAAGGACAGTGCCAGATACCACTATAGCAGTGAAGGAAGACCCCCCTCCCCAAATAGAAAAAGAAACCAGGGGGCAGGAAAAAATTCAAACACAATATAAATAATTAAACCACAACAGTAGCTGTTGCTTGTTAAACCAATTATCAGAACAAATAGACACAGGAACTAGCCAGATTTCTCAACCCAGTTTCTTTTCAGGAACATAGATTAATCTTTTTCCTTCCAAACAAAGCTGAACAGGGAAAATTATCCCATCAATAAACACAGGATTAAACGTCACCAAGGACAGAATAAAACTTCATCAAAAACCAATTTTAGACCAAAACTCAGAAAGGGTATGTAAACTCACATTTGAATGTCAATCTTTCTAGCTAGCCAAGAAGACTTGCTGAATTTCACTCATCTTGGTTCCTTGTCATTATAAGCTTCTTTTCGGCAGCTCTGCTTCGTTATTCAATTATTTCTTCAAAGTGCTAACTCCAATGGGAGTATTTCCTCCCAACAGCAGTGTAAGGATCTTAAAACAACCCTTCCCTTTTAAGAGAGTCAAGCTGTCAGGTTTCCAAGTGAAATGGCTACACATATGTCAATTTCAGGCTCCACAGAAGCAAAGTACAAGCAAAGGAGTGAGAGAAAAAACTCCAGAGAAGTGGAGTCTAGTCCTTCTTCCTAGCCAGGGTGGTGGTGGGGGAAGAACTTCTCCCAGCCAGCATGGCCATGGCCATGAGGCTTCTTCCCCGCCAGGGGGAGAAGGCAAACAGCGCAGTCATGGCCATGCAGCCTTTTCCTGGCCAGGGGGAAAAGGAAAACTTCTCCCAGCCAGCGCGGCCATGTGGCCACTCAGCTGGCATTCAGAGGCAAGCGGCAAGATCTGGTAAGCGCAGAAAGCACTGGGAACAGTGAGAAGCTCCAGGAAGGGGCAGGATTCAGGAAGCAGTGCTGGAGGCTGGGGATGGTGGAGGTGGGGAGCAGTAGCTAGTTAGCTAGGTCACGAGTGCCACGTGAACGGTCCCTAGGCTTGCCACGAAGCAAGCCAGGCAAGCCTGGGGACAGTGGGGAGGACAGCGCAGCAGTCTAGGCCATCCCGGGAGTCGACTCGACTGGGGCCTGTGGCAGTGGCCTAGGCGGGCCAGGAGTCGACTTGACTGGGGCTTGCTTGCAGGCTTACTCACCCAGGGAGATCATGGCCGCAGCAGAAGGGAGGCAGCAATGGTGGGCAAGATGGATTGGGCAGGGAGGGGCGGGGCCAGACAGTGGCTCGATTTGCCAGTTCTCCGAACTGCGCAGAATCATAACAACCAGTTGTATAGAACCAGTCTCAACCAGTAGAATCCCACCCCTGGGGGATTCAAGCCAGTTTAACTGCTGCCAGTCTCGAAATCTTCCTCCATAAATATGTGCCAGATTTCTTGACCCAACAGCCTATTTCCTGAAATTAAGCCAAGTGAGAAAGGATGGCAAAGAACGGCTCAGCCTTTCTTGGGCTCTTCTCAAGCTGCAGGGTCTCCGTTATGCAGAGCTAATAGGTGGGGAAGGGAGGGGGATACATCGGCTGCTGATGGGATTCCAGGGCCCGGTTTTGACTTATAAAGCCCTTTAGGATTGGGGGCCCAGCAGGACCCCATTGGCTGGCCATGACCAGTCAGACCAAGCAGACCAAGTAGGATGGTCCTGCCTAGTGGCCAGGTTCAACAGGTCTGAGGAACTAAAGTGAGACGGTGCTGCTCTTGGTGAACATTTCTGAATTGTTGGAGATGGAGCTGTTCAGGAGAGACTTCTGATGCCTCCGTTTTACAGCTTTTTCTTTTCTTTTTCTTTTCTTTTTCTTTCTTTCTTTTCTTTTTTGGTGTGGTGATGCTTTTATTGTTCTTGTTGAGCCTCTCGTGTGGTTTCATGCATTAAAGAACCGTGGTTGTTGTGAAACCTTCTGTTGTATTCTATGTAAGCCAAGGATATGTTTGAAGGCAGCGGAGTAGAGAGATGTGATCAATAAATAAATTAATCAAATAAGCCTTGAATGGCAAATCCTGGGGTGATGGTGGGTGGAGTTTAGGGGGGCTTTCAATGCTCCAATATGTAGTTGTCCTTGTTTATTTATTTTAAAGAGTTATATGCCCGTCCATCACTCTCAGTGACTCTGGGCAGCTTACAAAGAATAAAGTTCACCCAGCACTGAACTAAGTAGAATGAATTCAGAAAAGAAAGGCTCTTTTTTCATTCTTTTGTATTTGCTAAATAAAAGTGTCTTTAATTTCCCGAAAGGGAGGATGGAGAAGGATGTCAAAGCCCAGAGTTCTTTCCTGGCTGATAGGGGCAACTGTTTTTAAGACACAGCTTCACCAATCGACATTTTTTCTCACTGAGTTTATCAAATACAATGTTGTGCAACGTGCAGCAAAGAATTAGGTCATCCATTTGTCAACAGGATCCTGCTTGCAAATGCCTCTTCCATACGTCAAACATTTCACATTGATCCAACATTTCTTTGGCTTAGTACATGAATTCTGAATTGCTGCACATCTACCTGAAGTGGGGTGGGGCTGTCCATCCCCCCAATATCTGAAAAGAAGAAACAACTGTTGTCAGTCCTCCAGATAAAATGCCTTACTTTGGAGTAAGAAATAAATGATCTGTCCATTCAACTTCTTCCCTCACTTCAATGGGAGTTTCTAATAACTCCAAATGTTGGTTTGTAGTTGATCTGGTAGAGAAATAGAGGTGGGGTTCACCAAAATGTTGGTGACTTCTCCCCTTCCATCCTTTTGAACAGGCCATGGCAAAAGATTATATATTTCTAGGCAGCTGTTTTTAAAAAAATGGACTGTGGCACCTCCCTGGTTTCTTCAGGAATTGAGGCTTGGGGAGGATTCTGGAATGGTTCTATTCTCCTCTTTGCTGGTGATTTTAGTTGGGGGTGATAGGGGGAGGAGTAGGCAGGGTACTCATTTGTAGGGCACTGTAGAGTTTAGTCCTTTCCTTATTATTATCTCCCTGCAAGAAAGAATTGGGGAAAATCCTCCATCAGTTTGGGGCTCAGTGGCATCCAAATGTGTGATGGAATATATGCACCTGCAGTACTGGTATGTGTGTATGTGGGGGTGGGAGTGGAGATTTGGCTATAGAGAGTTTCCCCAGGAAGAGGCCTGTATTAAGAGGCTGAGTAGTCCTAGATGAAGAAGTGGGGATGAGGTTCAGGGTAGCTACAGCTTAGAATCTCAGATGAAATCTAGTAGGTTAGAAGGTTGTAGCTTTAGCTTGGCAAGATTCTGTCCATTGGGCGCAAACAGATAAAGAATTGAACTCTGTTTGTTGTGTCATCTCTAGGGCCAACACAATGCTAAAGATAAGTAAACTTTACATCTCCATCCCAAGCCAAGGGGATCATGCTGTGGAAACCTCATGCCTGGAGACTGTTAGGATTCTGATGGGATAAACATATGGAGAGTGAAGCTAAGCAAGATGGCTTCCTCCATTTGAGGTGGCCAACAGGTCCAGAGCTGTCTTCTGAGTGGGAGACAATGCTATCCAATGAGCAGATCCATCACTTGGCTGCTTTTGGACTCGTGAGTATTGCTGGATGGGGTGCACACTACTTATGGAGGGCAAACAGTTGGAGACAGAAACTTAGAGCCAAACCACTTTTGTGTTCTTCCTTGGCCAGCTCATTATACTGGCAGGCTATCTGAGGATTCTTAGGTCATACGTGTTGATGGCATGGATCTTTTCCATCCCCTTGAGCTGGCTTTTTGTGGTACTTGGATGTTGCTGTTTTCCTGCCCTCCTTGTGGTCCCCATGGAATTGAGGGATATAAAGATAACTTGTAACTGCTCTGTCCGTCTATTGTGTGACCTGCTGGTAATTCCATCACATGAATATTTATATTTGTTTGTTTATTTTATTTATTTGCCTCCCATTTCATCCTGAGGTGATTCTGGGCAGCTTATGAACTATTTTCTCTCTCTGTCTTAGTCCAAGACAGATTGTCATGCCACAACATATGACCTTTATATACTGTTGTTGATCTCTAGCTCCATCTAGTGGCCAGAGAGACAAATATGCCCCAGGTATATTGTTTGAAGCTGATCCCAACCATTTACCCATCAGCCTGCACTCTCAAACCAACTGCACGCTGGGAAGCCAGACTCTATTTCTTTTAGCATTTGGAGAAGCACAGGGAAACCTCCAGCTTAATCTGTGGCATATGGTCATCCAAGGACAAACTTACATCCCACACACACAGCATCGCTGGTGAGATCTCAATTGCTTGTATTTATTGCTTTTTATTTTCAGCAGTAACTTAATACTGTCTATCTTGTATTTGATTCTCATTGTATGTATCTGTATTTTCCCCAGTTTCACCATATCCTGTTCTTTCAATAAACAATTCACATCTTCGCACACAATCTGTTATATTGGAGGATAGGTGAGTTTAGCTGCATGTTGAGCAGCACACAGACTAAAGTGTAGTGAGGACAGAACACAGATGATAGATAGATAATATATAGACACACACACAATATACATATATGTGTACATACACATATACATACATATATATATATACATACATATGCAGAGAGGGTGAGAGAGATTTGATATCCCAATCCATCTATAGCAGTCTGTATTGATTCCCAAATAATGACACAGTTCTGGTGACAACATCATCCAAACACCATTATTGTATGCTTGGGTCCTCAAGTTACATACTGAATACTGAGTTATGATCATACACATTGCATCTTCTGCCACCTCTTTCAGATTCGAAGACATTTCAGGCTATAAAAAACAAATGTGAATTAGACACTTACTGTACTTTAGCTTCATTTCCATGTTGATACCATGTCCATAACCGTGTATGCACCTCACGGAGCAATCCAATATAGTAAGGACCTTTCTTTTTTTGAAGTGCTTCTTCTAAGAACAGCTGAAAGAAAAAATCCAGACATCATCTACAGTGAATGACGGAGAGATTCTCACTTGAAGGACATTCAGAATCAGAGCCTCCCCAGAAGCGTCAGTGGAGGAATATATGGCAGCAGCAGCAATGCAGTCCATGTGGTACAATCACAAAGAGTTCAGGTTCCTGAAACAATGGAACACCCAGGAGGAACCAAGGAGGCATTTGGGTGGACTAGCAGGGCCGTGGAAGCCATGATCAAACCTAATTTATGGGCCATTCCACATTTACACCTATACATGGTGAAAGATGAACAGGGGGCTGCTTTTTTCCACCATTCGTTGAATCCTGGTCTCATCTCCTCCTAAGCCAGTAAGTCTTCCCTCATCCTTCGGTCCGGCCTTAGTTTGTCCCCATAAAATCAGCAACCACCTTCAGTGCTTCCATGACAAACACAATCTGATGCAAATACAGGACATGCTTTTAGTGACATGTCTGGTGTTGTTTGTTCTAGTATTTGCTTGTTAGTCACCTTTGCTGTCCCAGCACCGCAGCTCAAATGAGTTGGTTTCTTCCTGTTGTGCTTATTGAAGGTCAACGGTAAGTAGCTACAGGGAATGCAATACAGCAGGCTAACCTACTAACCTTCACCTCCCAGGAGGAAGGGAAGCCTGAAGCTGATGCCAGTGCTCCCTGCCCACCATAGTCTAACTGCCCAAGGAAGACCAACCCACTCCCCCCGACAGAGAATGGCTGTTAACCAGAACGACATCCTTGCTTTTCAACATTTGGCTTATGTTCAGTGGTGGGATTCAAATAATTTAACAACCGGTTCTCTGCCCTAATGACTGGCTGGGTGGGCCTGGCAAGGGGATCATGTGACTGGGTGGAAAAGGCCAACTCAAGGTCACTCACATTGTGGGGTGCCTTGCCTCACCCAGCTTCGCCTAACCCTTCACTTCCCCTCCCCTCCCAGCCACTCCTTGTGAAGTTTGGCCTCACCTCTCCTCGACTTACAACCAAAATTGAGATCAAAATTTATGTTGCTATGTGATAAATTTATTAAGTGAATTTTGCCCCATTTCACTACTTTTCTTGCCACGTTTGTTAAGTGAATCACTGCAGTTGTTAAGTTAGTTACACGGCTGTTAAGTGAATCTTAACAGTTGACTTTGCTTGTCAGAAGGTTGCAAAAGACTACCACCGTCATAAA
Source organism: Pseudonaja textilis (assembly GCF_049901715.1). NCBI lineage: Eukaryota > Metazoa > Chordata > Lepidosauria > Squamata > Elapidae > Pseudonaja > Pseudonaja textilis. The sequence continues at coordinate 4,413,666 of NC_141995.1, forward strand.
TGTGAAACAGTTGTCAACCATCTGAATTTTATCACGTAACCGTTGGGATGCTGCAATGGTCGTAAGTGTGAAAAAATGGTCATAAGTCACTTTTTTCAGTGCCATTGTAACTTTGAATGGTCACTAAAAACGGTAAATCAAGGATAACCTGTACAAAAATACAAAAAGCTGCTTTGCTTGCAAAAAACTTCCCTAAATACCAATCATTGTTAGAAATGGGGTAATACACACTGAAGATCAGTGATAGCCACAGCCATCATGGAAACCTAAACCATTCTGTCAGAATACCTTCCTTTTCATCAGCAATTCCTGCAATCTGGAGTTACAGATCAGGCAGGGTGCCAGAGCACCTTGAGGAATTAAAATAGTTAAAATGCAACAATAACTATCAGCAGCCAACTCTTGCCCATAAAGTGAAACCCTTGAGCAACCCTTTTTTTTCTCCTCTTCCTATACTGACAGCTAAGAGACTTAAGCAAGAAATTGGAAAAAAATCCACTTAGACATTAATAGGCATTTAATGCTGAAAATAAAAAGTCAAAGGGATAATAAAGATTTCTGGATAATTAAAAGCTTTTGAAAACAGGAAAGGAGAGAAAAAGAATAAAAGGGCCGGATCTGGAAGGGAGGAGACTGTCTGGAATTAAAAAGAACTTACAGTAAAATTTCAACAAGACTTCCAAAAAATACATCTTAACTGAAACATCGCAACAAAATAGTAAAACCCCAGGAAGAGAAAGTGAAAAAAGAAATAAGAAGAAACAGCTTGGGACTATTTGGATTACTTGGTGATTTCTGGATTCCTGGTTACTGCATTTGAATGACTAAAATCAATTGGGTGGTTGTTTAAAAGTGTTTAAAATGGCTCCACTTTTAGAAGAACTGAAAATGGAACTTAAAAAGTACAAAGAAGATGCACAAGAAGGGAGATGTTCTTTTGGCTTCTATATTTCAATTCTTAGAAATGGAGATTTGGAACTATGAGAAACAACAAGAAATGCCTGCAGAACAAGAAGATTGGGACAAAGAAGAAGCCATCTTTAATGAACAAGTAATCTTAGGTGGGGGGGGGGGAAGGAAAGTGGGGAAAGAGAATGGGAAGTTTAAGATTGGGAAAAATAACCCCCCAAAAAGAATAGAGTGAAAAATAAGTATAAAATCAGAAAGCAACAGAAGAGGGAAATGCAGAAGAGAGAATTAGAAGTAGAGAGACAAGGGGGTAAAAAGGGGAGCGAGAAGAAGAGAGGGAAGAAAGAAAGGAAAAGAAGTTATAAAGGACAGAAACAAAATATAGAGAAACAGGGCCTATTTAGAGATAATGGGTGAAAATCTAATTGAAAAGGGATTCTGCAAAGGTACATAAGATAGTATTGTCATATTAGAAATAGAAATAATTTCAGAAAATATGAAATAATGTATGATTAAAATGTTTGATAAAATAGTTATCATAACTTAGTGGTATGCTTGTCAATAAATAAATGTAACAAAATGAATATTTAATCATTTAGAAAACATATGTGAAGTGAAATAAGGGAAAAATTAAGTATGGAGATTATATGTGTCTTATACGTGTCTTTAAGGAAGTATGATATTTAATTGAAAAGAAATGTTAAAGATGTTAAGACTTTAATGAATATTAATGATAGAACTGAATTGGAATGGAATGAGGGTTTTAATTACATATATTTACAATCTTTTTTTAAAAAAAGAATATAGTGTGTATTATAAGAATGTACCAAGCAGAATTTGATTGGTAGTTATGTATCATGTATTATATTGAATGGCATAACCTTAAGGTATATATTGAAGTTTAAATTGAGTTGAATGGATAAAATTAAAAGATATAAAGGTGTCATACTCCAATTAGTAACTACAGGAGAAAATTTGTTTAATGAGAAAAGATAATATGAAATTGAAACACAACAGACAAAAGTATAAATATAATGATTTGAATTGGGATGAGATAATCAAAATAAAATTGAGAAAATTAAAAGAGGGGGAAAAACTATATAGAAAGTGCAGAATAGTAATAAGATATGGAATAGAACACAAAAATGAGCATGAAATTGAGTTTGTGTCTGTATAAAGAAGTTCAACCCGGGACCATGCTATTTTCAAAAAAGATGTTTTACCTGTATTTTGTGTGTGTGAAAACTCAAGTAAAACTTTAATAAAAAAAAAAAAGCTGATGCAATCCTAAATTCTATTAACAGTGGGATACAGTCAAAATCAAGGGACGTACTAATACCACTCTATAAAGCCTTAGTAAGACCACACCTAGAGTACTGCATCCAGTTTTGGTCACCACATTATAAAAAAGATGTTGAGACTCTAGAAATAGTACAGAGAAGAGCAACCAGGATGATTGGGAGACTGGAGGCTAAAACATACAACGAACAGTTGCAGGAACTGGGCTAGGCTAGTCTAGTAAAGAGAAGGACCAGGGGAGACATGATAGCGGTCTTCCTATATTTGAGGGGCTGACACAGAGAGGAGGGGGTCAAGCTATTTTCTAAAGCTCCTATAGGCCAGACAAGGAATAATGGATGGAAACTGAACAAGGAGAGATTTAACCTGGAAACGAGGAGAAACTTTCTGACAGTGAGAACAATCAACCAATGGAACAGAAGTTGCCTCAGAAGTTGTGGGAGCTTAATCACTTGAGACTTTCAAGAAGAGATTGGACTGCCCTCTGTCAGAAATGGAGTAGGGTCTCCCGCTTGGGCGAGGGGGTTGGACTAGATGACCTACAAGGTCCCTTCCAACTCTGATTATCTGTAAAGCATCTATAATATAGAACAATACCTGAAAGAGAATGGTCTACCGGAAATAAGAGAGGAACACTGAACACCTCAACACTGGTTATGGGCCCAAGCCATACCAGGCTCAGATAACTGAGAGTTAGTGTGAATGCACAGTACTATATACAGACAGCTGTTTACTGTTTAATTGTGGTTACTATCCTGGTAAAGATGGCACAAGACATCCCTGATAACCCAGTTGGATGGAACAAACTATGTTTCCTGGTCTATGAAATGCAGTCTACTTCTACTTCACTAGTCCAACACATGGAAGCCACAGGTCATAGCATCAACTCCCAGGAATTTAAAGGAGAAAACTGTCTCCACATAGCCCCCCTCAATGTAAAGTGGGGCGGGTTCCTCTCTCTTCTTCTGGAAGTCTAACATCATCTCCTTTGTTCCATATAACCATCAATTTCCCAATTTTTAAAATTAGGATTTAAAATTAGGATTCTTCATAAAGGCAATTTTGTATTTCCCATATGTGCTTTTTCAAAAGGCTTTTGAAGAAGCCTTTTGTCTTTGTTTTTCCCTGAAGAAGTTTTGCTTCTCATCCAAGAAGCTTCTTCAGTGCCTTACATATTCCTGAACTGAAGAAGCTTCTTGGATGAGAAGCAAAACAGTGTCAAGGAAAATCAAATAGAGTCAGTTGCCAGTACCTTTTCAAAATGCACCTTTGGAACAACCGTGACCTGGATGACTGAGAATCTCCATAGGCACTTAGTTTTGTGTGGGAAAAACAATCCACCAAATCAGAGGTGGTATTCAACAGGTTCTGACCAGTTCTGGAGAACCGGTAGTGGAAATTTTGAGTAGTTTGGAGAACCGGCTAATACTACCTCTGAATGACCCCACCCCCATCTATTCTCTGCCTCCCGAGTCCCAGCTGATCGGTTGGATCTTATTTGGTTGCCCAGCCCAGGAAACGGAGCTGGAAAGCAGGTTAGTGGGGTGGGGAGGGAATGGGGATTTTGCAGTATCCTCCTTCCCCTGCCACGCCCACCAAGCCACACCCATCAAGCCACCCCATGCCCACCAAGCCATGCCCACAGAACCAGTAGTAAATAATTTTGAATCCCACTACTGCATCAAATATTATAAAGTATCCTTTCATGTTGTTCATATTGCCAGTAAAGATTTGAAGCACATTCACACATTCTAGACCATTCTCAGCCTTAGCAACTTTACGACAAGTGGACTTCAACTCCGAGAATTCCCAAGCCAGCAACTGTTCTAGACAGTTTCTCTGGTGACAAATGCCAATGATGCATCATCTTACAAGAAATATAAATTCTATTTAAGATTAGAGCATAATGCAAATTTCAGTCCTTTCCCATTGTTTCATTTACATATCACAATCAACAATTGATTTTATCAACCCATTTTATCATACATTCTCTCATTTCTTCTTTTGCCTCTTATTTTAACCAAATATATATACATATTAGCAATGTGTTCATCTTCAGTAGATACGTCCTATTTCAAACTCAGTTTTACAATATATTCAACATAATAAATTAAATGATATTAATTACTAATCATTTAAATTTCTTACATAATTTAGTTATTGAACATAAATACATAAAAATAATAAAATATTTTATCCACTTTAAATCTTTCTAACAATTGGAAAATCATTGACAAGGATATCATTCTATCTTCTCTAGATGTTTTTTTTACAATTCCCTGATGAAAATTTGAGAACATCACATATTACTGTAGATTTATGTTTACTTATCACATACTAGCAACATGTTTATTTATCTTTCTGGTCTATAAAAAATTTTTTGTGTTGAAAGCCATAAAAGTATTTTCAGGAAGAACCTAAATTTGCATTTATTCTATGCTGTAAAAATATCTCGCCTAGCATAATGATTTTTAAAGTTGACATTCGGTTTAACTTTATTGTACCATAGGTATCCATGCCTCCCAACCCTCAGATCATCACCTTCTAACTCCAATAGTCTTCTATTTCTCAGCAAGACCCATTCTTTCATCCAAACTAAACAGCAAGTAGTGAAATATTATTTCAAATCTGGTAACCTGTATCTTTTTAACACTGTAAAGCAAAGAAAAACTGGAGTAAGATTGTAAGGACAGTTGCAATCATGCAATTTCATTTAGCAACTATCAAACCTGGGAACGATATTTTACTTACCTCCTCTTCCTCACTTATATCTGAAATAAATTCACCTTCTTCTTCTGCACAATAACGTAAGAATTCATGCTGGGGAAGCAGCTTCTCAGTTACCGAATAAAGGTGACCTTTAAATGCCACCCAGTTATGATTCAATTTGTATTCAATTTTAGCTTTGAGCCAACCAGGATTATGACATGGAAAGAAAAAGGAAAAAAGCACAATTAGATTAATCTGTGGTTTGGATCAGGATATACTCTAGATTGAGAGATATGTTTGTTTTTTTTCTTTCTATTTAAAAATTACGTAGTTAATTTCCTTGATTTATTTATTTTTGGTTGGGGTTTCTTTTTGGATAGGTGGATAACCAAAATCCAAGACAGAGAACAAGAGAACGGCAAAGCCCTCCTCCCATATATAAAAGGCACTACAGACAAAATCAGCAAGATCCTCCAAAAACACAACATTAAAACAGCATTCTGCACAAACAGAAAAATATCCACCGTTCTAAGAAACCCTAAAGACAAAATCAAGTTAGAAAACCAAGGAGTATATGAAATCCCTTGCCCCACCTGCCCCACCACATACATCGGACCAACCACCAGAAGAATAAGTGCACACATTGAAGAACACAAGAACTCAATCAAAAAAGAAGAACCGACCTCTTCCCTGGTCCAACACCACAAAGCCACAGGACATGAGATTGACTTTAAAAATACCAGAACTATCTCCAAAACTGAACACTTCAACAACAGAATAATCAGAGAAGCCATAGAGATAGAAAAACGCCCACACAGCATGAATAAACGAGATGATACCTTCCACCTACAAGCCATTTGGAAACCCACCCTCATTAACAAATGAGTACCTAACATGAAGAATGACACCAGACCCACACCCACGAGGGCCACACAAGATGCTACCACCACATTTCCACGTAGAAAGCAGACTCACACCCACACAGAAGATGAGACACGACCACAGACCAGAAGCCGTACCGCAGCTGCATCACTACCCGCTTCAAACCCCTCCGACACATACATGAAGTGAACTGATGCCCACCATGAAGATGTGGCACGACCACAAATGCGAAGCCAAACAACAGGATCACAGCTCACCAGCTCAAATGCTCCAGCAACTAAGACCAACCTGAGCACAACCAAGCCCCCACCTGAACAGAACACACGCCCAGCCAATCAGAACACAGCCAACCCCCCCAACCAATCAGAACACAGCCAAGCCCCCACCCAATCAAGTCACACCACCACTAGCAGTTAAAAGGAAGAAGCAGCTGCAAGCTCACATTACTCTGAGAAGCACAAAGCCAAAGACACAAGCCTGAAGATGATGAATGAGACTTCATCGAAGCATCGCCTAGATACTTCCAATTTTACGCGGGAGAAAACCCAAATAACCAAAGATACACACACACACACACACACACACACACACACACACACACATACACACACACAAGATTCCGCATTACATTTTCTCAAACATCTTATAAATCATCTATACATTACAAAATACTATTCTTAATATATTCTTATACATCACAATATATTACCTTCTGGAATCTCCTTCCTTATCCTCTTTTTTTCAACCATTATCTCTCACTCTTTGGACAATGTAATTTCATCTTTGTTTGTTTCCTGCTCCTCTTTATTTTCTGGTCCTTTCTCTTAATTCCCTTTTCCCCATTCTTATTCTTATTCCCCTCCATTTCTCATTCCAGATATTGAACTTTTCTCTCTCCCTTTTTCGATTTTTCTTTTGCACTTCCTTTTTCTGCTTTTTCCCTCTCCCTTTATCCATTTCCTAACCCTTCTCATTTTACCATCCAATCAGACCACAAATTTTTAATTCTAATTCCTTTCCCCCCGTTTAAGTAATTGTTCCATTTGTCCTTCAAAGTTGGCTTCTTCTTAGTAAAACTCCTCCCCCTCTGTTTACTTTGTTCTTGTGTATGCTGAGTCACCATTTCTAATTTCTGTAATACGTAACTACACTTTTCAAGTTTAATTTTTATCATGTCCCTGATGTCTTGCAAATCCAATCTTGTATCTTGTAAGTCCAGTCTTACATCAACAAAAAGTTCCTCCATTATATTTTCTACTTTTTTCTCTTTTTTTTCCTCTTCTTTAATAGCTAAAATCTTCTTCTTTAATAGATATATTCAATTCCAGAGTCCAGTATATTATTTCAGCCAATTTATTTTCAACAATCTATACTCTTGACCCTTTGCTCCAGGTCTTCTAATTGGCCCCACCTATTTCTCAAGTAACCAGGTGGTTCTATGACAATAATAAAGTTTGTTTTACATTCTTTTAAGTTCCAAAATCCAAACTCTTGAGAAGACCAGACACTTTTAAAAACATACTAAAATTTTCCTGTGCCATCAGGTGGCGCTCTTGAGTCTTTTTGCCTTTAACTTTCTTTATTAAATTTAATACTTTTATTAAGTTCACAAATTTCAATCATTAGCTGTTATTTCTTTTCTTTTCAATTTTAGCATTAGTAGTTCAATAGTTATCCAGTTTAATTTCTAAACCTTTATTGTGTTAAAGTATTTTCCTTTAAATTTTCTCCTCCAAATTAATCCAATACAGTAATTCAATATGAATTTCATAAAATCCAGTTTCCTTTTCACTTTCTCTGGTTGCCGCTTCCACACACTTTCCTCCAAGATAGCACTTTATTTTAACTCCCGGGTAACTCAAAAACAATGTCTTTTTCCTGGTTCACACTCGGTTCGCAACTTCTCTGCTCCAGTACAAAACTTATTTTCCCGGAGTGTTCTTCGTCTTTGTGGTGGCCATTTTGAGACCACTGCTGCAGCTTGTCTTTGAGAGGGGTTTTCCCTGTTAGGGAGGGGAGTTGTGGCTCCCCTCAATCCTCCAGGCTATTTCCCCCTTTTTCACCACCCCTACAGGGTGGTTCTGGTCCTGATTGGGACCCTCCAGCAAGTGAGCTTGAGCGAAAGCATGCATGATCGTGGATTCCGCTCTGACTCCGACGAGGAGCAAATCAGAATCTCAGGAGATGTTTCCTGAATTTCACTTCACTTCATCAATCTCCCTTCGGTGGAAGGGAGGGGCTAAGCCCATCCTGGTCATGTTATTTTTCTGCTGAGTGACCGCTGTGCTTGGTGGTCCCAACTGGTGTTGCTAAGCAAGGTCTACCCAAAGCTCCTCCCCTTTTCACATGCAGGTGGTGTTGAAGTCTCCACAAAGAGGCAGGATTTTGATCATATTGCCACAACTGGAAAGCTCCCCACCTCATATATATACAGAATGAGAGAGTTGGAAGGGACCCTGGAGGTCTTGTAGACCAACACCCTGCCCAAGCAGGGAACCCAGTCATAGACACCACACCATGTTGCCCTCCAGAGACCACCCCACCACCATCACCCCAGTTTCAGAGTGGCCTCTCTTCCCTTCACATACTCTACTTATCTGTAAAACCTGTGAGAAACGTACTAATCTCAGCTTCAATTTCATCAAGCTTTGTAGCCCATGGCAACAGTTGTGCCGCAAACTTGTCAGCTTCCAGGATTATATCAACATCTGAAATGAATGCAGAAAGAAAACATACTTAGTTTTGAGTAATACTTTCTCTCCTCTGTCCAAAGAACCCAACTTGCAGCACCACACCACCACAAAACAAGCAACGGAAGACATGTGTAGGATCACACAGCTAGGAAAAGAACTTCAGTTAAAGGAGAATATTTGTAGCTCAGACTTAAAATGAGGGGTGCTGGCACTGATGATGTTACTTAGTTTGGCTCATGAAACGTCTGAAAAAAACCCCACCAAGCTCAAGAGCACCAAGGAACCCTTGAAAGTTCCTTTTCGCTGTTCCCAAAGACATCCCAAGGCAAAATATGTTTTCTTTACTTTCTCTGACGAAGCTAAAGCCCAGTCTTTGCCACCAATGCTGTGCGGTTTCTCGCTGCGCAAGGGAGTCCTGAGTAGGTGTCTTTGTGAAGCTCACTCTGGAAAGCAGTGTGTCAACTTCCTCTTTCCACTGTGAGAATGTCAACATCTGCAGGAGTCAATAATATAACAGCAAGGCAAGAGAGCCAGTTTGATGAAGGGGTTAAGGGATCAGCCCTGGAAAGAGGGGAATGATAAAACACAGCAATCTGGGTGATTGAAGGCTGATGGGAAGAGCGAATCCCAGTTGAAACTAGAGTGAAATCTGTCCATGTGTTGTGGATGTTTTCATCAGGTCTTCTGACTACTGGTTGGGGTTCATTGACGCGTTCTGCTAGCCTTCTGCCTATTTGTCCTACATACTGGCTGTTGCAGTCTTTACACACTGGGTGTTGTAGATGACTCCTGTTTTTCTTCTAGAGCTTGCTGGGTCTTTTGGTTTCCTTTGGAGGTTTTGGAGGACTTTAGTTGGTTTCTGTGCTAGGTGATGTCGTGTGATTGTTGTAGCCTGTTGGTTGTTTCTGAGATGTTTCTGATATATGGCAGTGATGTACTTAGTTGTGCGATAGTGAACTGAGTGGTCAGGCACTTTTGGTAAATTTGCGTGGTTATCCATTTGGTTGGAAAATGTTGTATAGACAATCTGTTTCCTTTTCCAGATGTTCAGGTTGCTGCAGTGAGTTTGTGTTCATCTAAATAGTGTTCCTCCACAGCTTCTCTTGTGGGAGGTTGGTTACTTTGGTAGTGGAGCATTTGGTTGATGTAGGTGGTTTTTCGGTAGACTGGTGTTTCTCGTCTGCCATCATAGTCTCTGCTGATAAGGATATCCTGGAAGGGTGGTGTTGTTTTCTTCTTCCCTTGTGAATTTTCTTCCTTTGAGGTTTTAAAGAAGAGATTGGACAACTCTTTGTTTGGAATGGTCTGGGGTCTCCTGTCTGAGCAGAGGGTTGGACTTGAAGACCTCCAAGGTCCCTTCCAACTCTATTATTGTGTTAAGATGTCGGTTTAGTCTGGCATCTTCCTGGCTCTGGGAAATACATGTGGCTAGTTTTCTGAAACTGAAGGAGTCCATGAGGAATACCTGCAGTAGCAGCTGAATGTTTAATCCTTCCATTCTTCGTCCATTCTGCTGCTAATCTAGGTGGGTGGGTGGAAATAAAGGCTACAGACTGGATGGTTGTGACTGGGAGGTTTGAGCCTGCTGTGTGCTTTGAGTCTGATGTGTCAGAAGACAGGTTCGAGTGATGAGGAGGGTTTGGCATTGGAATTTGAGCCTGCTTTAATGGGAGATGCAGACGTGAGCCAGGAGGATGAGGAAGTGTCAGAATCATCATCCACTCCAGAACCTTCCACATCAATTATGCCTCAGGTGTCAGCAGCTGATCCACAAAAAGTGCCAGAGTCTTTGAGTGATGATCAAACTGACGAATGTTGGGTTGATGCAAGGACTAGACGTAGGCTGAGACGTCAAGCACAAATTGAAAGGAAACGTCAAATCAGAGACTAATTAGAGAGACTGATACACCCCTTCAAGGAATATAAGGAGGCGTGTTAGCTAGAGATCCTTGTTCGGGTCAAACTTCATTAATTACGTTCGCAGTTTGGAAGAAGCCTTCAGTTTGCCTTTCGGATTTAATTTATCGTGCTGCTTGTTATCTGGGTTTGTAGACAGCTTCTGGGAAAGCTGCCAATGAAGATTACAGAGGAAAGTTAACTCTGTTGTTTCTGATATTGTCTGTTCGTGCTTTTTCCTTTGGACATTTGGACTCTCACCTTGTGGCCACAGGTGAGACAGAACACAGAATAATTCACTATTTTAGTATCGTGAGCTACTCAGAGTTACCATGTGGTAAGATCAATGGCTAATATATTTTACAAGTTTATTCGTTTATCTAATAAATAATTTTGTCGATTGACTCTGCAGATTTAATGAATTATTATCAAGATGGCAAAGGAGGAACCTGGACACATGAGGTGGGGGGAATGTGGGATTAGGTTTTCAATTAGTGAATCACATCCAGTATGAAGCTGCCCTATTGGCAGAGCCTGGTCTTAAGGCTCTAATGAAAAGTCAGGAGGGTGGGAGCCGATCTCACTTCAGGAGGTGGGATGTTTCAGAGGACAGGAGCCAAGGCAGACAAGGCTATTCCTCTGGAGCCCAGCAGCCAAAATTCCTTGGCTGACAGGATCCGTAGCATGCCCACTCTCTGCCAGCACAAGAGGGGTGGCCCAGTATCACCAGGGTGAAATGGGGCCTCAAGTAGCCTGGACCCATACCATGCAGGCCTTTAAAGGTAATAAGCAGCACCTTGAATTGCACCAGGAAGCAAAGTGAAGCTCGCAAAGCAGTGGGGTAACACTGTTTGCAAGCAGTGGGGGGGTCTGAACAATGACCCACACCACTACACTCTGCAGCTTCCAAATGCTCTTCAGTAGCTCCAGGTAGAGCACATTGCAAGTCCCAAGAGGTGTTGACCAGGGCTTGAGTGACTGAGTGCTGGGACTCCCAATCCAGGAAAAGCTGCAACTGGTGCACAAGAGGGAGTTGTGCAAAGGCTCTCCTAGCCCTGACTCCCCCCCCCCCGCTTGTTCTTTGAGCAGGAGTCATGAGTGCAGGAGAATCCCCAAGCTGTAGACTGGCTCTGTCCAACTCCTGTAGCTGACACAAATGGATACCCTGGTCAAGGGTATCGAAGGCCACTGAAAGGTCAAGGAGAGCAACAATGGTTGCATTACCCCCACTCTCACAGGATGAGAAAGAAAGAAAGAAAGAAAGAAAGAAAGAAAGAAAGAAAGAAAGAAAGAAAGAAAGAAAGAAAGAAAGAAAGAAAGAAAGAAAGAAAGAAAGAAAGAAAGAAAGAAAAGATGCTGATCCAGTTCTACTGAGGAATTATTGAGTCTGTCATCTGCACCTCTATAGCTGTCTGGTTTGGTTCTGCAACCCAACAAGACAGACACAGACTTCGGAGCGTAATTAGGACTGCAGAAAAAACAGTAACTACCAAGCTGCCTCCCATCGAGGACCTGAATACTTCATGAGTCAAAAAGAGGGCTGTGAAAATATTTACAGACCCCCCCACACCCTGAAATAAACTGTTTCAACTTCTACCCTAAAAACGACTCTATAGTGCACTCCACACCAGATGCAAGGACAGATTTGTTTATTTATTTATTTATTTTTGCCAATTGTTTACAATAGGCATAACTAAAAAACATAGTTATGAAGTCATGGATACATATAAGAAAAATAAAAAAAATAAAAGAAACAATAGGACAGAGACAGTAGGCATGTTGGTGCGCTTATGCACGCCCCCTACAGACCTCTTAGGAAAGGGGTGAGGTCAATAGTAGACAGTCTAAGGTGAAAGTTTTTGGGGAAGAAACCACAGAGTCAGGTAGAGGATTCCAGACATTGACCCCTCTGTTGCTGAAGTCGTATTTCCTGCAATCAAGTTTGGAGCAAAGAACCTTGAGTTTGTATCTATTGTTTGCTCATGTGTTGTTATGGTTGAAGCTGAAGTATTCATTGGCAGGTAGGACATTGCAATGTATGCTTTTATATACTATACTTAGATCGGATCGCAGTTCTAGATTTTCTAGGTCTAGAATTTCAAGTCTGGTGGCATAAGGTATTCTGCTATGAGTAGGAGTGGAGAACTCTTGTGAAATATTTCTGGACTTTCTCAACTGTGTTAATATCAGATACGTAATGTGGGTTCCAGACTGATGAGCTGTATTCAAGTATTAGTCTAGCAAATGTTTTGTATGCTCTAGTTAGTAGTGTAATATTACCAGAGAAAAAGCTATGTAAGATTAGCTTAATGTCTTTTTGGCTATATAGTTACAGTGGGCTCTAGCACTTAGGTCATTAGAGATTACTCCAAGATCCTTGACAGAGTTTGGATCCTCAACAAGGTCTTGACTATTCAGCTTGTATTTTATTTTCTGATATTTTTTTTTGCCAATATGTAGGACAGAGCATTTATTTGTTGAGATTTGAAGTTGCCATTTGTTTGACCATTCTGATACATAGCTGAGGTTGTTTTGAAGGGTAGCGGTATTGTCTGTGGTGTTGAATAGCTTTACATAATCAGCGAAGAGAACACAGTTGCTCTTAATATGATCACAGAGGTCATTTATGTAGAGTATGAAAAGAGTCGGTCCTAGAACACTGCCTTGGGGGACACCACTGTTGACAGGTAAAGAATTTGGTAGGATGCTCCCAATTTTGACAATTTCTTGTCTGTTTGACAGGAATGCTTCTATCCAGTTATGCAGGTGTCCAGAGATACCGTAAGAATTTAATTTTAGTAGTAGTTTGTCGTGTACCACTGAATCAAAGGCTTTACAGAAGTCTATGTAGATTTCATCTATTGCTTTGCCCTGATCAAGTTCTGTAGTCTATACGTTTTTGCAGTGTAAGAGTTGCAGATTACATGATAGTTTTTTCCTGAAACCAAATTGTTTATTAGAGAGTAGGTTGTTTGTTTCTAAGTGGAGGATGATGGGTTGGTTAATAATTGAATCCACTTTGACTTTACAGGTGACTCAGCATAAAGAGATGGGTCTGTAATTTTCAACTAGGCTGGGGTCTCCCTTTTTGAAGATGGGGATGACCGTGGCTAGTGACCATAGTTTTGGCAAGGAGCTGGTCCTGAAAGATTTTTCAAAGATTATGCTTAGAGGTTCGGCTATAGCAGCGGATAGCTTTTTTAATAAGTAGGCACATATTCTGTCCCGTCCAATAGATAGAGATGGTTTTAGATTGCCTAGTGTTTTTTCAACATTGTCTTCTGTAAAATCGATGTGTATTAGATCATTGTACTTGTCTGTGGTTCGATGAGGAAATACTGGGCGTGATCCATTGCTGTTTACAAAAACTGGCTAAAGAATGTGTTAAAGAGGTAGGCTTTAATAGCGTCGTCATTGCAGTCATTTCTTCCAATGCTATTTCCCCAAATGTGATCAGTCTGCTAAACAACTAATTCCCATAACACTGTCAAACAATTTTTTTGTAAGATTGTATTACTATTCTTCTTTTCATCCTTCCTATTAGCTATCTCTTCCAACTTATAACTATAACCGTGTTGGTTGTATCTTTACAATTTATATTTTTTCATTTGTTTCCTAGTATGATTTCATTGCTTATTAGTAACCTATGACTATCACCAAGTATTGTATCTTATGATTCTTGATGGATGTATTTTATTTTTTCTTCATGTACACTGAGAGCTTATGCACCAAAGACAAATTCCTTGTGTGTCCAATCACATTTGCCCAATAAAGAATTCTATTCTATTCTATAAACTAAGCAGGCAAAAGAGGTTGGGTGGGAGGGAGACAGAGAGAGAGAACGATGCCAGGTGGCCTCAGGACAGGTTTGTGCGTTTAGACTGTAACATTACTTACCGTTAAGTACCTTAAAGTCAGGATTCTGTGAAATCATGAACTTCCTAATCTTCTTCATTGCCTTACGAAGAGGCTCATGTTTCTCCTTTTCTTGCCACACTGAAAGAGAAGTTTAATATACAGGGACTTTAGCTGTGAGATAATACTGTGACACATGCACACCCAAGATAAATACTAGTTCATCTTAAATTGTAATCTATTGGTCTGAGTGATTCATTTGGGTATCTTTGAACTGGGAACAAATAAATTGCTTTTGGTTTTTCAATTTCCTTCCAGTTACTTTGAAAATGATTGTTGAAGGAAGGAAACACTTTAGTGCTGAACGCTGTTGTTGTTAAAGTACTGTTTTACACTAAAGTTGCATTAGGTTTTTTTCAATGTATAGTCACCATCATCGTTGTTCCAAATGTGCTTTTTCAAGAGGCAACTGGACTTTGTTTTTCCTTGAAGATGTTTTGCTTCTCATCCAGAAAGCTTCTTCAGTTCTGACTGAATGGTGGAAAATGGAAGGCCCTGCACTCATCTGGTTGTTTGCACTCTCTCTGAGAGTCATTGAGGCCTCTTGGAGGTTTATCTATGTCCTCAGGGTCATCAGAATAGTCAAATATATCTGGAACCTTCTTGGAACTGCTGAAAGGGCTGTGTTGTGAACTGGAGATGGGTGCTGTTGTGTCCCTCTGTTGAGAGAGGGCTGTTCAATTTTAAGATAGATGGCCTCTGTGACCCCTTTTTATCTCTTGCCTTG
Source organism: Pseudonaja textilis (assembly GCF_049901715.1). Lineage (NCBI taxonomy): Eukaryota > Metazoa > Chordata > Lepidosauria > Squamata > Elapidae > Pseudonaja > Pseudonaja textilis. Next base: position 4,428,696 of record NC_141995.1, read on the forward strand.
CTGTGACATTATCATCTTTGACCCTTCTTTCAAAGAGGCCATCTATATTGAAATTGAACAGATCATTAATTAACATTAATTAAAATTAAAATCTCAGCCATTCCACTGGATAATTTTTCTCACTGTTGGGAAATTTCTCCTTGGTTCCATCCATCTCCATGTCCATCCAGGAAAAACAAAGCAGGGGGTATGTTTTTCATGCTCCTCAATGACTGGCCTTTCATCTAATATTTTGAATCAGCTCTTGGAAGACTTGGGACCAATGCTTTACTCCCCATAAGGGTAATTTCTTATCCTCTCCTATTCTACTCACTGGTTCTTCGGTCTTTGCTGTCATCATTCTCTGTGCTTGCAATGGAGATGTGTCTCGGTCGCCATCCTTCCACCAGCAACCTAAAATAATAGTCATTCTTGTGCCAATTTCTCCCCCTTGGATGGGGAAATGGGCTCAGAGCCTCACCCTTTGGCACATGAGAAGAGGCTGACACCCATTTAACGGACCAAACAAGTTTCAGCCTGTCTGCTTTTACCCTTGCCAGATCTAGCCCTCAATCCCTGTGATTAAAGAAGGGGGCAGAGGTACCTGTGCTACATCTTCAGCTCTTTGTACCTGTGGAATTCTAGAGAGATGGTGGGAACATCACTGGTACCGATTTTGTCTGAGATTTTCTTTTGCTGATATTTTATGGTGCACTCAAGGCACAAATAGCTACGCGCCATAAAGACACCGCAGCCATTCTTTCTAAATTGCCAACTCTGCAAGTTTTTGTACTGAATAGAAAATGATCCTGTGTGGAACCCGCTGAATTCTTAGAAACTTACCCAGAATGGCCATCCACAAAGTCAAGGCAATGAAGAAGAAGAGAAGTATAAGACATAATGTGGCACACTCATGTCCTGTGAGGAATCGTATTATCAGGGTTTTAGTACCTGGTTTGGGGGAAAACAAACACAGGAAAAACTTATATTTAGTATTACCACCAAGGACTTCAATGTTTATGATGCATCCCTGTGTGCTTCCTCTGGCAGCATCCCAGGCTTAGGAAGGGGTCCCCATTCCTCCTCTGCTTGGAGAGGGTCCAGATCCTCCCTTCCCTCAAACTTCTCCTCTCTCAGGGGGGCTTCCTTCCCACTGCTTGGCACACATCCCCACAACCATCTCATGATGGAAGGGTGCCTGGAGGGTAAATCTGCACCAGGGCTAGAAAGATGCTGAGAGGTGCAAATACATCTAGTTACAAGCTTTTTAACAGTTAAAGCAATATTAGTAGCATTTCATATATGAAAGGATTGGTTCCAAAACTCACTTACTGGGTGGAGGCGGTGGTGGTGGACGTTTTGATTTGTGACCTAGAAAATAATACAGTGTGTTTTTACATCCAACTTAAGTAGCTATCGTTGTTAATGTACCATCAAAATATATGAGGCATTTGTTCCTAATTAAACACAGAAGTTCACGACTTATAGTAGCTGCATTAGTGACCGTTTGAAATTACAATACATTGAAAAATGTGAGTTATGTCCATTTTTCACACTTATGACCATTGTAGCATCCAAATGGGGACATGATCAAAATTCAGATGCTCATATTTGTGACCGCTGCTGTGTCTCAGGGTCATTTGATCCCCTTTTGTAACCTTCTGACAAGCAAAAACAGTGGGGAAGCCAGGTTCATTTAACAATCGTGTCACTAACTTAACTTCTAACATAGGGCTGAAGCAGGCATTCAGCAACCCTAACCCTAACCCTTCTAGGGGCCTTGGGCAGGCTAGCCCATAATCTTAGTAGCTGCTAAACTGAATGCATGTTCTTGTTCATTGCAATGTGAGGCTACCAATGAGTTCGGGTCTCCCTGTCTAATCACTCACTGGTGTTCTCACAGTCTGGTTCCTCCCCATCGGTGACTGTCTTAAATAGTCACAGAGGCAATCCATGCAGGAAATTATATTGAAAGTTTCTACCACCTTCAAATCATCTTTGTAGTGCGTGAAATGTTCATCTTAGGAGTAGATTAAACTCCCTCTACTCTTTGATGGACCTATGATGCTGGCAGAAGACTCATCCAAGGTTTTACCAAGGAAGAGGCCACACTTTGGACCCCGGACACACCACTGAGAGTCATAGGGGGCTGCAGCAGTGCCTCAAGTAGTAAGACCCTGGGCCTGCGCACCACTGAGGTTGGCAGCTCGGCAGCTCAATTCCCATGAACAAGACAAGAAAGGTGGGACAAGAAAGGCGCATCCCCTGATTGCCTACCAGAATTCAGTTAAAGATAACACTGCACTGCCCGAAAAAATTCCTTTCACAGAGGCAGGCGGCCACCTCAGTGATCCCTGGCTAACAAGTGATGTACGCTAAATAAATAAATAAACACCATTGAGAGGCCAATAGCGTTTGGTCTTTTCTGGACTTAAAAACGGTTTCAGCCTCTCTTGCCTAGGAAATAATTCCTGCCTAAATCCTTCAAGGCAATTTGCTTGCTATCTGCAGATCTGCCCTTGGATCACCTCTGCAATCTCTCTGAAGAGACAGTTGACAGCATCCCAGGCTCCTGTCAGAAAGCAGGGGGTCTCCATTCCTCCTCCTGATTAGAGGGGTCCCAGAATGTCCCTTCCTCTCTTACACAGGCCTCCTTCCCATTGCTTGGCATGCATCCCCACAGTCAACCAGGTGATGGAAGGCTGATGGGGAGGGTGAAGCAACACCAGAACTTCAAGAAAGCCATGCAGCTAATTATGTTTCAAAACATAAGATCCCCCCAAAATGTTAAAATAATATTAGTAGAACTCTGCCTAAAAGAGATGTCTCATTACAAAAGCTTACATACCTTTGGATGGTTTTTCTGATTTTGGTTTTCCTTCATCATCAGGGGCATGAGCTAGAAAATGCCAGAGTATATTGAGTTTAATGTAATATTCCAATTTCATGACTGCCTGAGTAACTTCGGGTGAATCACCAGGTGACAGAGTTCCAGTGCAAACATAACTGGGAGGCAAGTAGGTTCCTCAAATATTAGTTTTATTTAGATGTATCATATTGGCACTACCTGGTGAAAACCGACTCTGTATATTCCCGTGGTTTTCATCTAATTAAAAGTAAAGTTTGTCCCTTTTCCCAAACAATCAAGGTGCAGTCTGGTTGCAGTCCCAAGAAAAAGTATTTTGTTTTGACTGCAACACCCCAACTATCAGTATTCTTCCCTCCCTATCCCTCAGCTCAAGTGTGGCCGCCCTGAAGCCTCAAAACGGCTTCAGGGTTGACACCTGCCTTAGGCATGAAAGCCAGCTGGGCGGCCTTGAGCCAGTCACTTTCTCTCAGCTCAACTCACCTTACAGGGTTACAGTTGTGAGAAAAACAGGAAGAGAAAGAAGTATCTGGTATGTTCACTGCCTTGAGTTATTTGTACAGATAATAAAGGCAGGATATAAACAAACAAACAAACAAATATTCTCGTTTAAACCATAAGATCCAGAACAGTTGAAATAATAGCACTCTGGTTAAAATGACCGGCTGCTACAAAAGCTTACATACCTTTTCGTGTTTTTTCTTTGTCTTTTCTTTCTTCTTTCACTTTCTCTTCTTCACCAGGAATTGGAACTAAAGCAGGAGAGAATATATTTAGTTGAATTGAGGGTTCAGAGCTGCTCACTCTGGAACAGCTCTCAGTGGCTTACAAGGAATAACACTGAGAAGTGATGTATGTCAGACAAAGAAGAGATGGTTGACCAGAAGAACAATCCATAATGGATCTCTCTGGAGATTCTCAGTCATCCAGGTCACGGTTGTCCCAAAGGTGCTTTTTCCAAAGGCAACAGGATTTTCTTGATTGTTGGGTTTTTTACATTTTGTTTTTCACCTAAGAAGTTTTTTCAGTTTCTTCTGGCCTTGGTTTCAAAAACCAAGCAAGTCCATTTGCCTTTTGGAACAGCACCCTTGGGAAACCCATAACCTAAATGGGTTTATGGTTAGCTTATGGTTTACCCATAAGCTAAAAAAGGGAGAAAACCCAGAAATGTTCAACCGGTCATCCAAGGCCAGATTTTCAGAAATACGTAAAGCATCAATGTGTGCCAGCAATATGGGTGACATTACTTAGTTGACAAGACCCAGAGCATCCAGGCAGGCTGAAACATAGGCAGATGACCAGCAATTTCCACTGGCAGTTAGGACGTAGGACGAGATAACCAGCATCTTGAATTACACCCAGAAGCCAACTGGCAACCGGCACAATTTGTGAAATGAGGGAGACTCATGAGCACACTATGATACATCCAGTACTGTCTGCAACACTACAATCTGGATCAGGTGTAGCATCTAAGAGGTTTTCCAATGCTAACATTAACAGAGGAATTGAATCAAGATCAGTGGGAGTGTTAGTTGGGGGGGGGAAAGTTAAAGGTTTCCACTGTCCAGTCATGTCCAACTAAAGGGAGCGGTGCCCATCTCTGTTTTTTGGCCAGTTATGTCATTTTCCGTGGTCAGGTGGCCAACAGGGCTCTTAAGCAAAGCTGCAGGGAACACTATTACCTTCCCACTGAAGTGGTACCTATTATTCTCTCACATTTGTATTCTTTCAACCTGCTAGGTGGGCAGCAGTTGGGTCAAAGAACAGGAGCTCTCCCCATTGCACTGTGCTCAGGTCTCGAACCGGGGTTCTCAGCTTTCCAGCCGACAAGCCCAACATTTTCAACTGCTGAGCCATCATAGCCCACGTAAGTGTTAGTACCACTTTATAACGCTTGGTAAGGCCCTGCTTGGAATGTTGCATCCAATTCGGTCATCACGATTTTTAAAAGATGTTCAGACTCTAGAAACAGTTTGAAGAGCAACAAAAATGATTAGGGGACTGGAGGCTAAAACATATGAAGAAGGGTTGCAGGAATTGCGTATGAAGGAATAAGGTGTGACATGATAACAATATCCAATATCTGAGGGGCTGTCACAAAGAAGAGGAGGTCAATCTATTCTCCTAAGCACTTGAGGACAGGATGGAAAGTAATCAAGGACAGGACCCAGTTTTCTGACAGTAAGAACAATTAATCAGTGGAATGGCCTGTCGCTGGAAGTGGTGGGTGCTCCAACATTGAAGTTTTTTAGAAGAGATTGGACAGCCACTTGTCTGAAATAGCATAGCTTGGGCAGGGGTATGGAGTAGATGACCTCTAAGGTTCCTTCCAACTCTGTTATTGTGTAAATTCCAGGGCAGCCTCATGTAAATCACACTAGAGTAGTCCAATTGCAAGGCCAACAAGGCACCACTAACCACCTGAGTGGCCTCCTGATCCTGGAACAGATGCATCTGGCACAGCTGTGGAAAGACTCTCCTGGCCAAAGCTTCCACCTGTTCTGGGATGGAAGGAGCAGAAACTTGAAATCCAGGAGGACCAACGTTTCTCACGCCTTGCAAACTCTTTAAAGACCAAAGATGGAATTTCTCTAGAGTTGGGAGGGGGAGGGACAAGCTCCATTTTTATATAGATATGAATGTTGATATGGTTGTTAGAGGTTTTTTATCTTGCTTTTCTGTAGGAATTCTCATCTTACTCTAAAAGATCCACAATATTTACCCCGTTCACCAAGAATGCTTCCCAGCAGCTCCCTCCTGATACTCTTACATTGTATGCTATACCAATAAATCTATTTTATTTATTACTTATTAAATGTATTTGTTGCCCATCTTGTGGTTTGCATATAATTTGACTGGTCTGCTAGAGCTTACATACTTGGTGGTCGATGTTTCTTTGCTTCATGAGCTTTCTTTGGGCCTATAAAAATGAGAGAATTTTGTTTTACATTCGGTTTTACTAATTACTAATTACTTCATTACTAATATTTTTAAAAAATCATTGGTCCCAAAGAAATGGTAATTGGTAAAAACCCGTTCTCCAACTGCATAGCATAGAAACTGAAGCGTGACCACCAAGTGAAGGATCCAATCCAGGCTTGGGTTATTTTCATCTTGCTGAGATTTTAAAGGTGGCTCCAGCGGATATTCCACCCAACATGGGGACCCCTCATCCAATTCTCTTTCAGAATAAACAAAATTATTTTAAAAATGCAGAAATTGAGCCAAAATAAGCCAAAAGCAATTAGAAACATTAGGAGAAATGAATACAGGAAATATAAATGTAAGATAGCCCTTGACTTATGACTACAATTCAGTCCAGAAATTCTGTTGCCAAGTGAGATAAATAAATACAGTTTTTAGTATAGGTTTTGTTTTTATTAATCATGAAAACAGAACAGGAGGGAGAATCAGATAGAAAAGAGAACAAAAAGAAGAGGGAGAAGATGAGGGGGAAGATGGAAAGGAAAAAAAGTTATAAAGGACAGAAACAAAATATAGAGAAACAGGAAAAACGTACAAGAATTAAAGGTATAAGCCTATTTAAAAGACATAGAGACAATGGTTAAAACTTAACTTAAAGAGAGGATTCTGCAAGAGTACATGAGATAGCATTGTTATACTAGAAATAGAAAAGAGTTAGAAAACATGATAGATGATTAAAGTGACAGATAAAATTGGCATTGATATGTAATAGAATATTTGTTAGTAATTAAATGAAACAAAGAGGATGAGAATAAGGCTCTCAACTATTTAAAAAAGCATATAATTGAAAAGAAACATGAAAGACTTTTAATGAAATTAATATCAGTTGACAGGATGAATTTGAATAAGAATAATAACTTTATTGACCACTGTTAATAACTATTGTTTTGTTTTTTGTTTAAAGACAGTAATGAGTAAAATATGAAATATAGTGATTAAATTGAATGATAACTGATATTATTAGGTAAAGTTTGTTAAAAGATGGAAATATTTAAATAGAAATGTAAAAGATTGCTATCAATATTAATGGCTGAGTTGAACTCAAATAGAATAATTATTTCATTTACTATTGTTATACATACATATACATATACATACATACATACATATATATATTTATATATTTAATTTATATATATATATATAAATTGTAAACCGGACAGACAAAAGTATAAAAACATTGATTGCAAAGATACTGCAAATTAGAAAAAGATATGTAATTGAACTTAGAAAGGAATGAGATAATTAAAAATAAGGTTACAGAAAGCAAGGAAAGGGAAAAACTATTGAGAAAACTGCGAATATAGTTATAAAATATGGATTAGAATACATAAGGTAAATATGTAATTGAGTTATGTCTGTATGGAGAAATGATAATCCGGGAGCATGCTGTTCTCCAAAAAAAGATATTTTATTTGTATTTGAAAACCCAAATAAAACTCTAGTAAAAAAAAATGTCATTAGGGCAAAGAAGTGATGTTGAGTTGGCCACGCCCAGCCAGTCATGTGACCATCAAGCCATGCCTGGTCAATCATGTGACCATGCCCACAAATTAGGCCCACAGAACCAGTTAAGAAAATTGAATCCCACTCCTGCTTTAACTGCTGTGTCAATGTGCCCCTATCACAACTAGACTAGTAATTAGTATTCTGTTTGGGATAGAAGGTGAGCTGCAAACTCTTATGTACCTTGTTCATGTCGTTCATGTGGTTTCTTTTCATCAGTCTCTTTCTTCGAGCCTATGAGAAGGCAAAATGCTTGTTTACATCCAGTTTAAGAATTACAGTATGCAAATGATGCCTCTAACCTGGTTTTGGCATTTCCAAGGGGCTTTCTATCCTTGATTCAAAATATTTCTACATGAACACCTCACATGCTAAACCCTTTCAAGGCGGCCAACATTAATATATACACAGAATAGGATCAAGAAATACAAGAGGAACAATGGTTATGTTGCTGTAAGTATTTGGATTGTCTGAATTCAATAATTTGAAATAGATCTGAAGGGAAGAGAACACCAGGAAAATGAAAGACTGAAAAACTACATAAAAAAAAAAACAGGAAACAACACAAGAAAATCAGCAAACTACCAAGCAATTGAAAGTATGTCAAGGTGGGAGCCAACCTTATTTCTGCAGGAATGATGGTCCACAGGGAAGAAACCACCATGGAGAAGGCCTTCCTTCTTTGTCTCACTAGATGGACCTCTTTGACAGGGGGCACCCATAAATGCATTGCCCCCCCCCACCTGTTCTGGTGGGTCAGGAGGATGTAACTAGGAAATGGTTCAAATAATTGACCTCCTTCCCTTCCTCTACATTTCCTCCTCCCTCCCTCTTTTCCCTCCTTTTCCATTTTCTTCCTCCTCCCCTCCCTTCCTTCTTCCTCCCTCCCTCCTTCCTTTCCTCTATCCCTCCCTCCCTCTTACCCTCTAAAACACTACATCAATAATTGTAACTTACAAACATTTATGTTCAAGGACAACATCTGTATTTCTTCCTGCATTTTCTTACGTGTATCTGCTATTTTAGTTTCTCTTGGGGTCTTCTTTAAGTTCTCTTTTCTTTCTCTCTTTATTTTCATTTTCTTCTCTTTTTCCATTTTCCCTTTCTCTCAATTGTAATTCTTTCTCTTCTCTGGCCAGTGTTCTTAATTTTTTTGT
>NC_141995.1:4437288-4483916 GCF_049901715.1 Pseudonaja textilis
TCTAAATCTGGATTACTAGAGGGATATTTCTCTCTCAGAAGGTCCTCCATGGAATGATACGGTGTAACATCGGGCTTCAGTATTTCGGTCACTGCATTCCTAATCTTCTCCCTTTCCTCAGGGCTGAATAATGTCCCCAAGAGTTGTTGCATATCCAGCCAATTGGGGTTGTGGGCATCCACTATGGTTTTCACTAAATCTGCCACTTCCGTAGGTTTTTCACTAAATGGGCCGTAATGAAGTTTCCAATTCAGTAGGTCTGAAGAGGTAAAGGGTACACGTTGGAACAGGGACAGCGTGACTGACTCAGACGGGTTCTTGGGGTTGATTGCTAGTTGATCCACCTGTCTCAAGGGGGCCACCAAGGAAGGCTGCTCTGTTTTTGCTCTGGTCCTAGCCGCGACTGGTTTGGTCATGGCTGAAGTTCCTGGTGTTGGTGCCGATGGGGTAGGGTCCAGCAACCCTTCTATTGGAGTGGAGGCTGATGGTTGGGATCGGTCCGCTTGGACCGATCGGTCCATTCCCTCAGATCTAGGAGGGCTCTTTATGTATGGGGATAACCAGTCCAATTGGGCCATAAAGTCCGATACCCCTGAGGATTCCTCACCTTCCGACCCATCCTCAAACCCACCTGGTGGCACATACAGTGGAGGATGAGGGGCTTCCTCTGGGCAACTAGGCAGCACCTGTACGGTCTTTTGCAATTTCTTAAGGGTAACGTTTCATGACAATAAAGCCTTGCACCTTTGCATTTTGAGCTATCGTAGCCAAGGGGGTGGGTGGTTTTAGTAAGTCAAGCCACACATCTGTGTATGGAACCTGATCTGGATGTCCTAAGGTTGGGTGAAAGACTAGGCGATGTACCTGTACTGCAGTAGGGATGTCAAGCGTGCCTACTGGGGGCCACCCAAACCCGAATGTGGGCCACTCTGTCTCACAAAACTTTCGCAATTTCTGCCTACTCCACTTACACCCATAATCCTGAGATTGATATGCCTCCTTAAAATGCTTTAGCATAACCTCCAGGGGAGTCACAGGTTTGCTTTCTCCACCACCCATGAGCCTCCCACCTAACCAGACAGGATAAAAAGGGAAAGGGGTTGAAGAGGAGGGTAAGGGGTCCCATCTTCTTTGGACACAGTAAGGAATCCGACACACACACACACACACACACACACACACACGACCCAGGGAGCCGGATGCGCACGGTCTCCGATGGGAACTGCGGACGCCACTCACTTTCTACTGACCCACGGTGCTGGATACTCACAGCCACCAATGGGAACTGCAGTAGTCTTTCTTCACACCCAGGCTTGACAATTCTGCCCTCCTTACCTTTCAAGAGAGGGTGATCAGTCCTCTCCTCCGTCCCTGTTTACAGGGAGGGATTATTTTCCCAGTCCAATACTTGCCTGCAGGCGTCCTCTTTTTTCCACAGCTGGCCAGCCCCAGTCCCGTTCTTCTCACCTCTCCCCAATGGTTCTTGGGAGTGTCGATCGCCGACAACAGCAGCCAGCCTTCTGGGGAAGTCCCTCGGATTCAAGGGTCCGATGGCGCCTGGGATGTTCCCTGCAACTTACTGATCCATGGCTGTCGGGATGGACCCCACAGAGGGCCTCAGGGCCCCTCTGGTCCTGCCGCGGTCACCATTGAATGTAGCAGCAAATCACATTTCCAAAGCAGGACACGAGACCACGAGAGGTGGAAGAATACAGGTTTATTTGCGCAAAACGTTCAGAGCATTAACATGACAAATTCTGAACCCCCAGCTCTCTTAGGGCAGTTCTTTTATACCTATGGTGACTTCAGCCCAAGCCTGGGCATTCATCTTTGACATATTTACCAAATATGGAATACGTGCTTACAAGACAATACAGAAAACTTGCAAAACATCTTTTTCCAAGAAGGAAGCAGAAAGAGGATATGAATAAGCATATTTTGCCTCACTCTGTTATCTTACACCCCCAGATACTTTCCATGCCCACCCTTGTTTACAGCAACAGTTACATTGTTAGTTCCTCAAACATATAGATTACTTAAAATTTAAGCAAGCAAAAGCAGAGACCCTCTGACCTTCTTGTAGTTGTGCCTTATGACCTATGTAGGGTACTGATATGGTTTAGCAAGGCTATCCTTTTATATGTCTTTTTGATCCTGCTTCATTCCCCCCTTTGAAACTTCACCTAAATCGATAGATTACTATGCAGTTTCATATTCCTGGTGGGGAGGATATAACGGAAGAAGTTCTTCGTAGGTGTTCGCATTGCCCTTGTCTGCTGGTAGGATTATTATGCTGGTGTCTTCTTTCAGGTTAAGTAGTGCAGTTTGTTCTTCTTTGGATAAGTTGCTTTTGGGTGGTTTGCTAGTGCAGAGGATGTTGGTGATTTCGAGTCTGATTTTGTTAGCATCATCAGGGTTGGTTTTGGTCAGGCTGGTTTAAACTCCGCATATGATGGTTTCTGTGGGGATGTGTTTGGGAGCGACAGCAAAGTTGAATCCTTGATCTGACCAACCACTGCCTATCCAATACATACTTCACCTACAATGGACAAAAATACAAACAAATAGAAGGAGCACCCATGGGATCACCCCTCTCACCTGTCATCGCAAACCTCTACATGGAACACTTTGAAACACAGATCAATTCCGTAGCCGAGACACTCAAAATGCTTAGCCGATGAACAACACCAAAAAACTGAACTACACACTCTCACCAATGTACTAACAGCCAATGGATTCCAAAGAAAGAAGATTACCCACCTAATCCAAAAAGAAACCCCAACCAAAATCCAAGACAGAGAACAAGAAAATGGCAAAGCCCGCCTCCCATATATAAAAGGCACTACAGACAAAATCAGCAAGATCCTCCAAAAACACAACATTAAAACAGCATTCTGCACAAACAGAAAAATATCCACCATCCTAAGAAACCCCAAAGACAAAATTGAATTAGAAAACCAAGGAGTATACGAAATCCCCTGCACTGCCTGCCCCACCACATACATTGGACAAACTAACAGAAGAATAAGTGCACGCATTGAAGAACATAAGAACTCAATCAAAAAAGAAGAAACGACCTCTTCCCTGGTCCAACACCTCAAAGCCACAGGACATGAGATTGACTTTAAAAATACCAGAACTATCGCCAAAACCGAACACTTCAACAGCAGAATAATCAGAGAAGCCATAGAGATAGAAAAACGCCCACACAGCATGAATAAACGAGATGACACTTCCCACCTTCCAGCCATTTGGAAACCGCCCTCATAAACAGACGAGTACCTAACATGAAGAATGACACCAGACCCACACCCATGAGAGCCACACAAGATGCCACCACCACACTTCCATGTAGAAAACAGACCCACACCCACTCAGAAGATGAGACACGACCACGGACCAGAAGCCGCACTGCAGCTGCATCACTACCCACTTCATACCCCTCTGAGCCATACATGAAGCAAACCGACACCCACTATGAAGATGCAGCACGACCATGAACTCGAAGCCAAACAGCAAGATCACAGCTCACCAACTCAAATCCCCCAGCAACTAAGACCAACCTGAGCACAACCAAGCCCCCCCTGAACAGAACACGCCTCCAGCCAATCAGAACACGGCCAACCCCCCAACCAATCAGAACACAGCCAAACCCCCTACCAATGAGAACACACCCCACCCAATCAGAACACAGCCAAGCCCCCACCCAATCAAGTCACACCCCCACTAGCAGTTAAAAGGAAGAAGCAGCTGCAATCTCACATCACTCTGAGAAGCACAGAGCTGAAGAAAGAAGCCTGAAGATGATGAATGAGACTTCATTGAAACGTTGCCTAGATACTTTGAATCTTACGCGGGAGAAAACCCGAACAACCAAAGATCCATATATACATATACATATACATATACATATACATATACATATACATATACATATACATATACATATACATATACATATATATATATATATATATATATATATATATATATATATATATATATATATTTATTTCAAGAACTTAGTGTGTATTTTTAAGGGAACGTACCAAGCAGAATTCAGTTGATAATAGTTATGTGTTATAAAATAGAGGTTAAAAAATGAATGTTATAACTGGAAAGGCATAATTCAAAGTTTAAATAAGATTTGAATGGATAATAATTAAAAGATACAAAGGTGTTACAGTCCAGTCTAGTAATTATAGGGGAAAATTTGTTTTATGAGAAAAGAAAATATGAAATGGTAAACTGGACAGACAAAAGTATAAAAATATTGATTGCAAAAATACTGCAAATTAGAAAAAGATATGTAATTGAACTTGGAAAGGAATGAGATAATTAAAAATAATGTTACAGAAAGCAAGGAAAGGGAAAAACTATTGAGAAAACTGTGAATATAGTTATAAAATATGGATTAGAATACATAAGTTGAATATGTAATTGAATTATGTCTGTATGGAGAAGTGATAACCCGGGAGCATGCTGTTCTCCAAAAAAAGATATTTTATTTGTATTTGAAAACCCAAATAAAACTCTAGTAAAAAAAAAATGTCATTAGGGCAAAGAAGTGATGTTGAGTTGGCCACGCCCAGCTAGTCATGTGACCATCAAGCCATGCCTGGCCAATCATGTTACCACCAAACCATGCCCACAAATTAGGCCACCCACAGAACTGGTTAAGAAATTTAAATCCCACCCCTGCTTTAACTGCTGTGTCAATGTGCCCCCATCACAACTAGACTAGTAATTAGTATTCTGTTTGGGATAGAAGGTGAGCTGCAAACTCTTATGTACCTCGTTCATGTCGTTCATGTGGTTTCTTTTCATCAGTCTCTTTCTTCGAACCTATGAGAAGGCAAAATGCTTGTTTACATCCAGTTTAAGAATTACAGTATGCAAATGATACCTCTAACCTGGTTTTGGCATTTCCAAGGGGCTTTCTATCCTTGATTCAAAATATTCCTACATGAACACCTCACATGCTAAACCCTTTCAAGGTGGCCAACATTAATATATACACAGAATAGGATCAAGAAATACTAGAGGAACAATGGTTATGTTGTTGTAAGTATTTGGATTGTCTGAATTCAATAATTTGAAATAGATCTGAAGGGAAGGGAACACCAGGAAAATGAAAGACTGAAAAACTACATAAAAAAACAGGAAACAACGCAAGAAAATCAGCAAACTACCAAGCAATTGAAAGTATGTCAAGGTGGGAGCCAACCTTATTTCTGCAGGAATGATGGTCCACAGGGAAGAAACCAACATGGAGAAGGCCTTTCTTCTTTGTCTCACTAGATGGACCTCTTTGACAGGGGGCACCCATAAATGCATTGCCCCCCCCCCCACCTGTTGTGGTGGGTCAGGAGGATGTAACTAGGAAATGGTTCAAATAATTGACCTCCTTCCCTTCCTCTACATTTCCTCCTCCCTCCCTCTTTTCCCTCCTTTTCCATTTTCTTCCTCCTTCCCTCCCTTCCTTCTTCCTCCCTCCCTCCTTCCCTCCTCTCTCCCTCCCTCCCTCTTACCCTCTAAAACACTACATCAATAATTGTAACTTACAAACATTTATGTTCAAGGACAACATCTGTATTTCTACCTGCATTTTCTTACGTGTATCTGCTATTTTAGTTTCTCTTGGGATCTTCTTTAAGTTCTCTTTTCTTTCTCTCTTTATTTTCATTTTCTTCTCTTTTTCCATTTTCCCTTTCTCTCAATTGTAATTCTTTCTCTTCTCTGGCCAGTGTTCTTAATTTTTGTTCTCTTTCTCCTTCTTCTTTATTGCTAAAGATGTCTTTATAAAACTCCTCACTTTCTCCAGGGTATCTATTCTAATTTTCTTTTCCTGTCAAGAAATCATGATTCCCTCTGGGGGTCAATCATCTGAAGTTAATATTGTGCCTAGACAGTTTAGATGTCAAAAACTTTCATCAATAGTTCCATCATTATTTTTGGTAGATCATCTCCTTTTTCTTTTATGTTTTGAAAATGTAAATAGTGGGCGGCTTTTTCCAATTCTAAGATCATTACCTTTGCTTCTAATTCTTTAGTTGCCTTGGTGAGTGTCTCGTGGACCTTTTTTTCACTCTTTCTTCTTCTCTTTCCATTCTTCTTTCCATTTCCTGTAATTTATGTTTATTTTTCATAATTTGTTGTTGAAAAGATTCCAATCTCCTATCCATCATTTCCAATCTCCCATCTATCATTTGTATCTTTTCTTTAAGTTTGCCAGTGTCATTTTGTACCTCCCCAATCTCTCTCTTCATTTCTTCATGGTTTCTCAACATGGCTTCCTGCATTGACTGCATCATAGCCTATAAACCTTTGAACAAATTGGACCTATCTCTTTGTAATAGTTATTCTATCGACTCTGACTAGATGAACTTGAGGTCACTAATGATGTGTTCAATGAAGTGTGTGCCATTTGTTTCTTCCTGATCCAATTTTAAATAAATTTGTAATGCTTGTCATGTTTAATATCTTTTTCAACCAATACAACCACCTCTTCTTCCCTCTATTATATGCTTCCACGACTCTAGACTTTTTTTACTTATCCATTCTATTGCACATTCACCAGCCTTATCCTAATTCTATCTCTTCAATCTTTATATTAATTGGTCTGATCAATCGATTTATCTCATTTTATTATTATAAATTGCTTACTATATGTAATATCCAATAACATTTAGAATATCTATAGAGAAATCCTAGACAGCACTAAACAGCACTAGAAAGAGAATATAATCTGATTTATATTCTTTAAAAGATATTAATATATGTTAAATATATTAAATATAAGTATTTGTTTTAAAGTATCACAAACTCATCCAATTCATATCAGCTCTATCAGCTATAATTCTATTTCTATCCTTTTTGTTTTATTTTAGTAGTACTACCAATAACAGTAATATTAATAAAAATAATGAATATGTTAGTTGCTTAACAATAATAATAGTAATATGTCAGAGATATATCCAATATACTAAAAGTTTTGATGTTATTTATCTTCTTCTGTATTTCTTTTCTTTCTTCTTTCTCAGTTGTCACTGCTATAGAGTCTTGAATTCTTCTTCCAAATAGTTTTCAAACAATAAGAGTCTAAAAATGTAGATAATATTCAATATTCAATTCTCTGTTTGTTTTTCAATCAGGCATTTTTCAGATGAGTTAGCAAAGAGTCAGCAAATATCTCTCTCATGCTTCTTTTATCATGGAATCTGTGCCAAAACTGCTCTGTCACTGTCAGCCAGCCCTGCCTGTTGGCCTCTTGATAAGAATTATTACCAAGGTCTTTCACAGTCTTTTCAAAGATAGAAAAAAAAAGACTTCAACCAGCCTCCCTTGGATTATCACAGTCTCACTTTAGATATGCAGTTTTTTATTCTTAATTGATTTTTGTTGGGATTCCTAATCTCCCCCACAATCTCCTTCGCCGCTATCTAAGAGGGGGAAGGGCACCTCCTCCTTCTTTCTTCCTGGGTTTTCACTCTTCTTTATTCGTTTGGGAACTTTTCCGGGAGTTCTTTTCTCCAGAGTCACTCACGTTTCTTGTCAAAGTTCCTTTTTGTCAATTCCAGTTGTACCGTTGTTCTGCTTTTTCACCGCTTCCATTGTCCAACTGTTAAGTCTTTCTGACAGCCATTGCTGGCCACTTTCCTCCTCCCCTCGATCGCCCGGACCTTCTCAGCTTTCAAATTTTGACTGCCACCTAAAACTCTCTCTGCTGAACATCCTTCCCATCTGATTCCCCCTCCAGGAGATCGCAGCTACAAAAAAAAAAAAAAAAAAACCTCTTATGGAGCTGATCAAATGAGTAGGAAATGGCTGCACTAATGAAGAGCCATTTTGCACTCCCAGATGGCTCGGCAGCTGGCCCCACCCTCCCACCACCCATTCGACAGAATTGTATTTTTACGAGGGTGGAGCTTGCATCGCAGTGGTACAGCATGCAATCTTTAAGCTCTAAGATCGCTGCTGATATCTCCATTGCGGGACGGTCCCAACAGATCTAAACCATCCCGTAGAGATGGTGACAGAGAAGGGCACATCCTGTCAATCCCAGGGACATCGCAAAGTCCCTGGTAGATCCAGGAGAAGCCCTTTTTTCCCATGGTGGAGAGGCAGCCATTAAAGCTGCTGAAGGTGGGACAGCTCCGGAATGGAGGAAAGCTGGAAAGAAATTGTGTCAGTTTGGTGAGATAATTTTCTACTTATTTTTTTCTGGAGAGAACACCCTAAAAGACTAAAAATTAAATTTAAAAGTGAAGATAAAAGTGCTCAAGTGATGAGATTAAGCACAAATTAAACCTGAAGGTGTTTTTTTTTTATTTTATTGGAACTTTGGATTTTGTGAAAAGACTGGTCTTTCCTTTTTAATTTTTATTTCTTCCCTTCAAAATAACTCTTTGGAAAAAAATTTTATTCTCTTGCTTTTTCTTTTTAATAATTTTAGATTCTGTATATTTTTTATTTTTCCTTTTAAATATTAGAGGGGAAGGGAAAGGAAAGGGAAATAAGTAGCGCTGCCACCTGGAGGCTTGGATACATCGTTTTCCTTTCTTTCTTTTTTGTTGATACATTTGCTGTTACATTCAAGGACTCTGTGCTTTCATTGAAAAGATAGTGGGAAAAGCATGTAGATTATTTGCAGGTGCTCTTCTGTGGAACTATTGATAGCTGGAGTCTGGATTTGAAATTGAAGAAAGAAGATTGAAGTGACCTTGAAAAGAGAACTGGATTTTTTTTTTTTTTTTGATTTAGTAAAGAGCCTCGAACATATAGTGGCAGTGCTTTGCTTGTTGACAGAATTGCATTTTCTCTTTCCTTTTTTTCTATTTATTATTATTATTATTATTATTATTATTATTATTATTATTATTATTATTATTATTATTATTATTATTTACTGGAGTTGCAATTTCCGGCTCTTGCTTTTTCTTTTCAATTTTACTATTGTACCTTAAGATGAGCAGAAAAATACCAGCCTCAACTTCAATCCCGACTTCTTCTTCCTCACCATCTGAAGGACAATGATCAATACAGGTGATTTTACAACAAGAGAAGGAGA
The DNA here is from genome assembly GCF_049901715.1 of Pseudonaja textilis. NCBI lineage: Eukaryota > Metazoa > Chordata > Lepidosauria > Squamata > Elapidae > Pseudonaja > Pseudonaja textilis. Next base: position 4,446,359 of record NC_141995.1, read on the forward strand.
AAGAAATGACACTGCAGATGATTATGCAAGGAATTCAAAAGACACAAGTAAAAACAGATAATATTGAAAAGAGAATGGAGAATATTAAGCAAAGAACGGAAAAGACGGATGAAAAAATAGAAAATATTCAACAGATGATGATGCAATATGAGGACAGAATTAAGAAAATTGAAGAACAAGTTGTACAAAGAAATAAGAAGATTGGAGATATGGATACCCAACTGAGTGAAGTGGAAAGAGATACGGGCAGATCTCTGTAATCATTGGGAAGGGAAATTGATAGATCAGAATTCTATCTTAGATTTCAAAATATAGAAGAAGAAAAGGGTGAAAACCTTGCTGAAATGATGACAGAAATCCTGGCAGAAACATTAGAGGTAACTAAAGAGAAGATGATGGATGGAATGGATGAGGTTTTTCGTGTTTATACAAGATATGTGATGAGAAATAAATTGCCAAGAGAAGTTCATATCAGATTTACTAAGACAATAATAAAATCACAAATACTGCAGGCGGCAAGAGAAAAAACACTAAAGTACAAAGATAAAGAAATAGTGGTACTGAAACAGGTACCGAGAAGAGTGAGAGCGATAAGAAGAGAATATTTATTTTTGACCAAAGAGTTACTTAAGAGAAGAATAAATTACATATGGCTGATACCTGAAGGTCTCATGTTTACCTGGCAGGAACAAAGACACAGAATTGATACAGTTGAAAAAGTGGCGTTTTTCTACCTGGAATATTTTAGAGGAAGGGAGGAAGATACAAGAAAAGAAGAGTTGTTAATTGAATTTCAAGAGGAATGTACAGCAGTAATTGAAAAAGAGGAAGGAGCCTTAGGTGGGGTACCCAGAGAACAACGGGAACCGAGATCTACTAGAGCAACAAATCCTTCTTACAAAGTCTAAAATGGATGAGAAAAAATTGATTACAATTGATATAAATGGGCTTAATTCAGCTATTAAAAGAAGAAAAGTATTTCATAAGTTAGAGAAATTAAGATTTGATATAATCTGCCTACAAGAAGTACATATTAAAAAACAACATGATTATATATTGAAACAACAAAAATTAGGGAAATTATTTACAGCATTAACACATTGTAAAAAGAGAGGTGTGGTGTTATACATTAGAGATACAATCCCTGCAGAACAAATATATACAGATGATGATGGAAGGATTTTGATGGTGGAGATGATGGACAATAATCTAAAGACACTTTTAATAGCAATTTATGCTCCAAATGATAATCAAGAAGATTTTTACAGGAAATTACATAAGAAAATAATTGAACTGGACTATGCTAATATCTGTCTGATGGGAGATTTTAATGGAATAATAAATAACAAATTGGATTATAAAGCAAAAAACAGCAAAGAAAACTAGAAAGACATTGCCAAAATCCTTCTTTTGAATGGTAGATGAGATAAACTTAAAAGATCCATGGAGAGAGAGAAATGGGAAAAATAAACAATATACCTTTTATTCAAATAGACATGCATCATGGTTTAGAATAGATATGATATGGATGTCAATAGAATTGCTTTCTAACATACAAGACATTGAAATAGAAGCAAGTACCTGGGCAGATCACAATCCAATTACACTTGTATGGAAAGGACAAAAAAGGAGATCTAGATGGACTTTAAATAATACGAAATTAAAGGAAAAAGACTTGAAACAGAAAATTGAGAGAGAATTGACTTTTTTCTTTAAAGAAAATACAAAAGAGGATACATCATTACAGAATCTCTGGGACACGATGAAGGCTTATACATGAGGTTTGATAATGGACTATACAAGGAAAAGAAATATAAAACTGAAAAAAATCTTTAAAATATTGGAAGATGACTACAAGAAGTTGGAAAAAGAACTACAGAAATTTCCACAAAAAAGGACATTAAAATTAAAATGGACATAACTAAGCATAAAATGGGGCTAATGGAAAAAGAAGAAATAGCACAAAAAATTAGAAATGCTAAGCAGAACTATTTTGAAGATGCAAATAAACCAGGCAGGTGGCTAGCATATAAATTGAGAAAGGAAAGAGACTCGAGAAGAATAAATCAATTGATAAACGAACAAGGACATGTATGCTATGGAAATGCGGAGAAGAAAAAAATTATTCAAGATTACTATGGAAAACTGTACCATCAAGAGAATGTTCAGGAAGAAAGAATTCAACAATACTTACAGGAAGCAAATTTGCCCCAGTTACCCAAAGATATTGAAACAATGTTAGAAAGTAATAAAACAATGATGGAATTAACAGAAGCTTTAAAAAGGCAAAACATTGGGAAAGCACCAGGTCCGGACGGTTTTCCAGTGGAATTTTATAAGACATTCCAGGAAACATTGAATCTTCACTTATTAGAAATTATGAATGAAGTTATGACAAAGAAGAGAATACCTGAAACATGGTCAGAAGCATATATAACACTTGTACCAAAGGAGGACACAGACCCACAGCAAGTTAAAAATTACAGACCTATATCACTATTAAATTCAGATGATAAAACTTTTGCTTCAATTCAGGCAGAAAGACTGAAAAGATATTTAAACAATTTTATTCATCCTGATCAAAATGGATTTCTGCCGAAGAGACAGATTAAAGATAATATGAGAATAATTTTAAATGCACTGGAATACTATGAGACACACCCGGAGAAACAAATGGCTCTGATGTTTATACATGCACAAAAAGCCTTTGATAATGTGAATTGGCATTTTATGTTGTTACAACTGGACCAAATGGGCTTTGGTAAAAAATTTATCCATCAAAACGATATATCATAAACAAACTGCAAAGGTTACGATAAATGGAGAATTAACAGACTTTATAGATATAAGAAAAGGGACCACACAAGGCTGTCCACTGTCGCCTCTGTTGTCTGTGTTAACACTGGAAGTGCTGAATAGGAACATCAGAGAAGAAAAAGAAATAAAAGGAATTAAAATTAAAAAAGAAGAGTATAAATTACAAGCTTTTGCAGATGATGTGGTATTTATATTAGAGGATCCATTGGAGTCTGCACCTCAACTGATAGAAAAGATAGAAGAGTATGGGAAAGTAGCAGGTTTGAAAATAAATAAAGATAAAACAAAGATGTTAGCAAAGAACATGTTAGTAAGATGAAAGAAAGAATTGGGAAGTTTTGGGGATCCAGGTGACAAACAAGGTTAAGTATTTAGGGATACATATAACACCAAGATATAGCACAGTTAAGGAGGACAATTATCTCAAACTTAAACAACAGATTGTGACAGATTTAGATAAAATGGGAAAATTTACAATTTTCACTGATTGAGAGAATATCTACAATTAAGATGAATGTATTGCCCAGAATCTTATACTTATTCCAGACAATTCCAATCAGATTAGGGAAAGAATTTTTTGCAGATTTTAAACAAAATAGTGCTAAAATACATTTAGCAGGGGAAGAAAGTGAGAATAAAACTTAAATTGTTACAAGATGCAAGAATAAGAGGAGGATTTGCTTTACCCAATTGGGAATTATACTACCAAGCGACAAGTCTGATGTGGGTAAAGGAGTGGATGACATTAAGGAATACTAGACTTTTGAATTTAGAAGGACATGACTTGCTGTTAGGGTGGCATGCCTTCCTCTGGTATAAGGGAACTAAAACGCAGGGGTATTTTAGAAGACATATTCAAGAAGCATTGTTTCTAAACTGGGAGAAGATAAAAAAGCAATATTACTTAAAAATTCCACTATGGTTATCTACTATTGAAGCTTTTTTCTATCCAATAATATATAAAAAGGAACAAACAGTTAGATATGGTGAGATACTGAATGAAAAGGGTGAACTTAAATCTATGCAAGTGTTGGAAGAACAAGGTGAAAAAAATGAATTGGTTTTCATTTTTGAAATACAATCTAGATTTGATAAAGATGTTAAAACAGAAGGTATCTATGACAAGTTGACTGATTTAGATAAATTTTTGACAGGTACTGATGAAAATGTAATCAAAAAACTTTGACATTTGCTAGAGTTTAAATTAGAGGAAGAACAAGTAAAAGAAACAATGATTGCGTGGGAGAAAAATTTCGGATATGGGATTGACTGAGTAAATGGCAAAAATTGTGGTCTCAAAATTATAAAATGACAATGTCAACTGCATATAAAGAAAATTTGTACAAGATGTTTTACAGGTGGCACTTACTCCCGAAGAGAATTGCCAGGATGTTCAAGGATAAATTGGATAAATGTTGGAAATGTCATCAGATACCTAGTTCATATTACAACATGTGGTAGACATGCTCGGATGCAAAACGATATTGGACTATAATCCACACATGGTTGGAAAAAATGACAAAACAACACATAGACTTTAAACCTGAGATATTTTTATTTGGAATTATACTGGAAATATATTGTAAAGAATTGAAATATTTGATTGTAAATGTTTTAACAGCGGCTAGAATTGTATTTGCTAAGAACTGGAAAAATGAAAAAATACCTATGCAGGAGGAAATTATTAAGAAAATCATGGACTGTGCCGAAATGAGTAAATTGATGTTTGAAATTAGAGAACAAGAGGATAAACAATTGTATATGATATGGGATTTATTTTATCAATGGTTAGATAAAAAGACATGGTAAAGAAATACACTAGAAAGCCTTACAATAAAAGTTAATAGATTGATACAGAATACAATATAAAATATATAACCATTGGATGAATGTATAAGATTAAATCATAATGAAAATTAGAATGTCTCATATAAAATGATGGAAAAATAGTCAAATGAATGTTTAATAATTGATATTATATAAGCACAAGCTAGATCGATAAGTTGAGGATTTATATAACTTGTGAGTAATGGTAAAAAAAGGATAGCACAAAAGATTGTAACCAACTGACACATTGTATGTATATAATTGAAAGATGGTTTTATGTTTTTATGTTTTGTTCAGATGTTTGTTGTAAAAAATAAAAACTTTGTTTAAAAAAAAAAGAATTGTATTTTTACATTCAGCCTGTTTGGAATAGCAGCAGCTTTTAAAGCTTTCTTAAATTGCAAAAGAGAATGCAAATCTAATTTCTGTTGAAAAAGCAAAAGAGCACAAGAACAGCACACCAGATTAAACCATAAGGTCCCAGTTAGTTAAAGGAGTAACATTAAATTGCATGCCAAATTAAATCACTGACTACAAAAGCATACATACCTTCTCCTTTCTTCTCACCATGGTGTTTCTTTGAATCTGTAAAAGGATAGAATTGGATTTTTACATCTTGCCTAAAGCCATCATTTCCAATGCATTACTAGGATTCTTCAAGGTGCATGTCCCCAAATAAATACGGATAATTGAAACAGCCATTCTCATTCTCTACTTGTATTGAGGAGAAGATGATGCATTGCAACTAAGTGATGGATGCAACCTTTTCATTTCTTTTTTCTTCTTCTTTTCTTTTTAAATACAGTTTATTAAAGTTTTACAATTTTAAAAACAAACCATATTTACATTTTTGTAGTAAATTGTGGCATCGGCTTTTCCATATTCATTTACATACATACATACATACATACATACATACATACATACATACATCAATTACATTTACATTTTGGATTATCTTTTATTCCTGTAATCTAACCAAACATATCATTTCTCCCAGATCATGTAGAAATTCTTTTTCTTCCTTCCCCTCCAATTCCATTGTAAGCTTATTCACTTCCGCACAATCCATATTTTTTTTATTAACATATTCTCTCTGGGACTACTCTCTGATTTCCAGGTTTGAGCATAGGTTATTCTAGCTGCTGTCCATATGTGTATTATTATATATTCAATTTCTTTCTTTTAATCACACCTAATTATCCCTGATAGGAACATTTCAGGCTTAAGTTCTATTTTTCCCCCAGTTTTTTCTTGCAGCCAAATCCTTATTTTGTTCCAAAATTTCTTTGCTTTAGAGCACAACCACCAACACCACCACATATGAAAGAAGGTGCCTGGTATCTTTTTACATTTCCAAAATATCGGGTTCAAAAAGAATTACTATATGATCTTGGAGAAATACTGTGTTTGGTTAGATTACAGGCATAAAAGATAATCCAAAATGTAAATGTAATTGATGTACATATGTATATATGTCTTTTTACATTTCCAACATATCGGGTTCAAATTTAGGTAGATTTTGCAAGGAGAATGCAAATCTGATTTCTGTTGGAAGAGCAAAAGATCACAAGAACAGCACACCAGATTAAGCCATAAGGTCCCAGTTAGTTAAAGGAGTAATATTAAATTGCATGCCAAATTAAATCACTGACTACAAAAGCATACATACCTTCTCCTTTCTTCTCACCATGGTGTTTCTTTGAATCTGGAAAAGGATAGAATTGGATTTTTACATCTTGCCTAAAGCCATCATTTCCAATGCATTACTAGGATTCTTCAAGGTGCATGTCCCCAAATAAATACGGATAATTGAAACAGCCATTCTCATTTTCTACTTGTATTGAGGAGAAGATGATGCATTGCAACTAAGTGATGGATGCAACCTTTTCATTTCTTTTTTCTTCTTCTTTTCTTTTTAAATACAGTTTATTAAAGTTTTACAATTTTAAAAACAAATCATATTTACAATTTTTGCAGTAAATTGTGCCATCGGCTTTTCCATATTCATTTACATACATACATACATACATACATACATACATACATACATACATCAATTACATTTACATTTTGGATTATCTTTTATTCCTGTAATCTAACCAAACATATCATTTCTCTCCAGATCATGTAGAAATTCTTTTTCTTCCTTCCCCTCCAATTCCATTGTAAGCTTATTCATTTCCGCACAATCCATATTTTTTTTATTAACATATTCTCTCTGGGACTACTCTCTGATTTCCAGGTTTGAGCATAGGTTATTCTAGCTGCTGTCCATATGTGTATTATTATATATTCAATTTCTTTCTTTTAATCACACCTAATTATCCCTGATAGGAACATTTCAGGCTTAAGTTCTATTTTTTCCCCAGTTTTTTCTTGCAGCCAAATCCTTATTTTGTTCCAAAATTTCTTTGCTTTAGAGCACAACCACCACCACATATGAAAGAAGGTGCCTGGTATCTTTTTACATTTCCAAAATATCGGGTTCAAAAAGAATTACTATATGATCTTGAAGAAATGCTGTGTTTGGTTAGATTACAGGCATAAAAGATAATCCAAAATGTAAACATAATTGATGTACATATGTATATATGTCTTTTTACATTTCCAACATATCGGGTTCAAATTTAGGTAGATTTTGCAAGGAGAATGCAATCTGATTTCTGTTGGAAGAGCAAAAGATCACAAGAACAGCACACCAGATTAAGCCATAAAGTCCCAATTAGTTAAAGGAGTAATATTAAATTGCATACCAAATTAAATGCTTGGCTACAAAAGCATACATACCTTCTCCTTTCTCCTCACCATGGTGTTTCTTTGAATCTGGAAAATGACAGAATTGCATTTTTACATCCGGCCTAAAGCCATCATTTCCAATGTGTTACTAAGATTCTGCATGTATGGATAATTGAAACAGCCATTCTCATTCTCAATTTGTATGGTGGGCAAGATGATGCATTGCAACTAAGTGATGGATGCAACCTGTTCAATTGCTGGTCTACTAATTTTTGACTCCTCCTGCCTGTCCTGTTTAGTGAATAAGACACTATTTCAGCCTTTGACAACATTCTCTGCAGGCTGTCTTGGGCAGAGAGATTTGATTTGGAATAAGAGGTGTCCAAACTATCTAGCCAAAGCAATCACCTTGAGAGGTCAGAAACAGCACCAAGAATTATACCCAGGAGCAGATCAGCAACTAGCTCAGCTCCCACAGCACTATTTACAAACTGGATTGGAAATGGCTCCTGAAAAAAATGGCAAAAGGAAGCCAAAGGAAGAGTAGCTTTTAGAAAAAATAATTACACAATACATTCTTCAGAAATATTTTCAACAGATGGGGAATGAATTTGACCAGATGGAGAATAAAATCGATTGCTTTGGGACAAGAAGAATGGATGCAAAATATGTAAAGTTAAAAGAGAATATGTGATATGATGTTTAAAAGGTTGAAAGTTTTATAAAACAAATATTTGAAGATAGAACAAATTAATGACTGAATAGAAATTTTAGAAAGTAAGACAGGGGTTCACAACAAAGAGCTGGAAACAGAATTGGATAACCTGAATTTACTGTAATGGAGAGAGAATTTTCCTTAAGATTTAGAACTGTTTCTGAGGCTTTAAGGAAAACATTAGAGAGCAGCTTTTGGGGGGTAAATGTTTTGAATATGGAGAAGGAACATATAGAGGCAGAACTGATAAGATTTATAGAAAAATATCCTGATTTGCCAGAATTAGGAATACCTCCAGGCATATTTTGATGCATTTTTTTAAAGACCAGGAAGGACTGCATCACCAGCAACAGGACTTATCTAGAGATAATGAGTAAAACTTAATTGAAAAAGTGATTCTGCAAAGGTACATAAGACAGTATTGTTATATTTGTATTAGAAATAATGTTAGAAAATTGGAAACAACGTGTGATTAAAAAGTGGGATAAAATATTCAGTGCAATTCAGTGAAACTTTTGTGAACAAAAGGAAGGAAATATAAATAAGAGAACTGAATTAAGAAGGAATGGGAACATTTTAATGGCATAATGCTTTAAGTGAAGTGGGGGGGGGAAATAGTTATGGAAAGTTTATAAGTGTTCCCATAGGAGTATAATACTTAATTGAAAAGTAATGTGTAAAATATTTAAGATTTAAATGAATATTAATATTAATGATAGATTTGAATTGGTATGGATTGTTGTTTTAATTTTATTATATATTTATAATTTTTTTCTTTTTAAAAAAATATAGTGTGTAATTTTAGAATGTACTAAGCAGAATCCAAATAGAAGTTATGTATTATATTAAGTGTTATAATTTTAGGGGAAAGAGATAAAGGCGTCATACTCCAATCAGTGAATACAGGATAAATTTTGTTTAAAGAGAAAAGATAATAGATAGCTGGAAACAGGACAGACAAAGAATATAAGCATAATGATCTGAATTGAGATGAGATAAATAAAATAAAACTAAGAAAGTTAAAAGAGGGGAGAAGCTATATAGAAAATGTAGAATGGTAATAAGATATGGAATGGTATATAAAATGAGCATGAATTTGAATTTGTGTCTGCACGAAGAGATGTAACCCGGGATCAGGCTGCTTTCAGAAAAGATGTTTTATGTTTCTATGTTTTATGTTTTGTTTGCTTGTGTTTGTTTTTGAAAATCAATAACATTTGTTAAAAAAAAGAAGAAGAATTGGATAATGAAAAAAAAAATACTTTTTTGCAAGATAATTTTGTAATTATATTTGCTACAAAGGAAATTGGAAAAATCTTTTTATTCTTTTGGCTTCCTCCCTCCCTCTCTCCCTCTCTCCCTTCTTCTTCTTTGTTCTTTGTTAGTTTGGGTAATTATTTTATACTCTATTTTATATTTTTACTAGAATTTATGAAAAAAATAAAAGAATAGTAGCCCACCAGGTATCAACCACATATTCTTTAGAAGAGAAAAAGATGGCAGAAACAACTTACGATGTGCAGCTGACGTTTTGTGACCCATTTGGTCTCTTCAGTGTATTTAACAGTTCATCCTGAATGGTGAAGATGATGATGGAGGAGATGGTGAAGAACTAATGTTGCAAGGCAGAGAACCCAACCCCAGCCCAAACCTTTGTATTAAAACCAGGAGGAGGAAACAGGCAACAAACTAGGAGGACTTCAGAAATAAACAACATTTAATGAAAGGCTTTCGACCACACAACTGTATTTTGGATCCTGATTCTATCTTAATTGGTTAGATTAACATCCCACTTTTGTGTGAGAGATGCACATTGTGTGTGTTTGTGTAAGACACATTCACACATCACAGTACATATACACATATATATGCATAAACATATACATATTGACTCCAATTCAATCCCAACAGAGAGTTACCTGCCATAGGGCTAAGCAACTGTGTGTATATTTATGGTAGAATCTCTGGCTAGGCTGGACAGAGTAGGAGGAGTTAAGAGGAACCCAAATTTGGAGTCTCAGCACAACATCAAGGGCTCGCCCTCCCCTGCAATTCTTGAAGCCTTATCTGACTGAATGCAGTCAGTCTGGTGAGATTCTTGTAACGTAGTTGTCTAGCAATGAACTGTTGACACTATTCACAAGTGGTTCTGGTTGTTTGTACCTCACAATAAACACAAGAAGCTGCTTTTAATAAGTAAGTGGTCTGGGTTCTGATCTATAATGACCACTCCTTCTGTTAACCTACTGTAAGACCTTGAGGGTTGTCTTGTATCTCTTTAATCTTCATGAGTTCTTAACTCTCTTTTTCCCATATTCCCTTTCCCTGGACTTCAGTTGATATGGTTTGTATCTAGCTTTCTTGGAGAATCAGGCAGAGGACAATTGGCCCTGAGAGGCCCTCTCTGCAGTGGTCTCTCTCAGCTGGACTTTCTGACTTTCCTTGATTCCCCTGACATTTACAAACATTTTTGCAGTGACTCTCCTGGATTTGGCAGTCCCAGCTTCTCCATACACTCAGATGCTCTATACTATACTACTTGAAATGTTACTCTTCTTTTGGCTTGATCACAACCACATATTCTTCACCCACTATACAACTTTTCCTGACTGATTACTCAAGGTCCTGTTAAAAGGCTAGCAAGGAAGAACAAAGGCCAATGTACAGCTACTTCACAAGAACAAGACCCTATATCTAAGGTACTGGACAATTGGGAACAGAAGGCAAGGAAGACACATAATTGAAGAAATTTACACAATGACAGAGTTGGAAGGGAACCTTGGTGGTCTTCTAGTTCAACCTCCTGCCCAAGACTTTGCACTATCCTGGACAAATGGTTGTCCAATCTCTTCTTGAAAACATCCAGTGATGGAGCACCCATAACTTCAGAAGGCAAGCCATTCCACTGACTAATTGTTCTCACTTCTTTGTGGAAGCCCCTTAAATACTATCACAGTAGCTAGTGCAACCCATAAGCATAATTCCGTGTGGTGAAGTGGACTGTGAGTAATTGGTTCAAGGTTCAGTCATGGAGTCTATGGTTGAGCAAAGCTCCAGTCTGGTCTCTCTTTTCCCACTCTAATACATAAACTACTGTGCCACCTCAGCAGAGGATTCCTGTCTTTTCTGTGGATGCCAGACCAGCTAAAACATCTTACACAAACCCAAAACTGCAGCAAAGTTATAGATCCATCACCTGTAAACAGCCTGAGCACAGAGACAAAGACAGCAAGGGACAAAAGTCATTCTGCCAAACAACAGCACCAAAACAGCACCTCTCTGGGAAAACTTTCCCTCCCAAATGCTGATTGGGCAGGGATATCCCAGGGATCAATAGTTCCAGAGTTCGAATCCAGTGAAGAAAATGGTGCCTGAGCACTTGCACCGTCTAATGCCTCAATTGCTTGGGCCCTGCAAAAAACACCATTTTTCTCATTTTCTCCTTGAATTGCACCCCAGTACTCCTCCTCACTAGTGGCAGAGGGCTTAGAGACAGGATGTTAAGGGTCCCTAGCCAACCTGCAGACCCTGGAGCCACTCCTGGACTTGAGCAGATAAGCAGAAGCACCATCGCTCGAGAGCCTTGATCAATTTTTCTTCTTCCCCACTCTTGGTATCTACAGCTGCAGTTTCCTTCCGCAGTTTCAGACAGTTCATGTTCTTTATGATGTAGAATATTCATCTTCTGCTGCTCTCCGATTGGCTGGCTGATGTGCCCAATCAGGATTCAGCACTTAGCCCTCAGTTTCCTCCTCCAACCCTTGGAAGCTGCTGCATTTCAGGTGGTTCTCAGCAAAGTATATTGCAGCGTGATTTTTTTTTCTCCTGCTTCAGAATTGTCCAAAATGGGATTTCCTTGGTAGAATTTATTATTATTACCTTATTGCCAGAGTAGAACATATACAATGAAATTGACTGAGCCTCCTTTCGTGCACCCCCCCACACCCAACACAACTCACAGTGAGGACAGAAGTCCCTAACCCACTCCCAATCTTATTACACTAAGAACTGAAGTAGATGCAGTCCTTGCTGGAAACAGCTACCTTGGTATTAGCATATATGCAAAGGTTCTTGAAGGGATGACCAGCTGTATAGGGCATTGTGGGTAAAAAGCACAGGTGCCTTTTGTGGTACAGCCCTAAAAACATTCCTACATCCCCAAGTCTGGGGCACTGAATGTGTCAAGAAAAGAAGCAACGAAAGACTAGAAGAAGTCAGAAGTGAAAAGGCTGGAGACTAAAACATATGAAGAACAATTGCAAGAATTGGGTATCTCTAATTTAATGAAAAGAAGGACTTGGGTGACATGATAGCATCGCCCAATATTTGGTGGGGAGCTGACACAAGGAAGAGGGGTTCAATCTATTTTCCAAAGCAACTGGACACGAAGCAATGGATGGAAACTAATCAAGGAGAGAAGCAACCTAGAAATCAAGAGAAATTTCCTCACAATTAGAACAATTAATCAGTGGGATGGCTTTCCTTCAGAAGTTGTGGGTCCTCCACCAATGGAGATTTTTAAGAAGGCATTGGACAGACATTTAGTCTGAAATGGTGGAGAATTTCCTGCTTGAGCAGTGGGTTGGACTAGAAGACTCCAAGGTCCCTTCCAACTCTGTTATTCTGTTATATAAACAGCCATTAGACCTCACTTCATATCATCAGAATACTGATGAAATTATCTAGCCCTCTTCTCAAACATCTGCAAGAAGGAAACCAACCTCAGAGAATGCCAAAAACCCAACAAGTACCAGTTCACTTATTTATTCTCTTTAGTCAAGACCCATACACAGGGTTGTCTGCAGCTAGCCACGTTTAGGTCAAAAATGTCAAGATGTGAGTCATGCTTCATGACAAATGGGCAAGCAGCGTGACCTAGGCAAAGAAAATAAAATAATCATCTATTTTTATTTTTATTTATTTTAAATCCTGCTGCTTCCCCAAATTTTTCTATTTGTTGCAACAATATTGGTCCAGAATTCATTGGATCTTCCACTATAAATACCAAATTATCGGCAAATGCCTGAACTAAAGACAAGATAAATAACAGAGGCGATAATGGACACCCTTGTCTCACTCCTTTTGCAATTTCAAAATCTTTGGTACAACCTCCATTTAATAGTACACTTGCTTTTTGATTTGAGTATATTTCTTGTAGTGTTTTTTCTATATTAGTGCCAAAGTTCAGCTTTTTAATTTGATATAGCATGAATTTCCAATTTAGATTGTTGAATGCTTTTTGTGCATCTAAAAAAATTAAGTTAAAAGAACTGGGAGGTTAAAAGAATAAATACAGAAAAGGGGTTTTTTTCATTCTTTTTTATTCATGAAATAAGACAGTGTCTTTAATTTCCAAAAAGGCAGAATGGAAAAGGTATTTGGAAGCTGATGTGAAAGCCCAGAGTTCTTTCATGCCTCCACACTGGCTGACTGGGGCAACTGTTTTTAAGAGACAGCTTCACCAATTGACATTTTTTCTCACTTTAGTTCATCAAATACAATTTTGTGCAAAGTTCAGCAAAGATTTAGGTCATCCATTTTTCAACAGGTTTCTGCTTGCATATACCTCTGTATGGCTTCGTACAATGCTCAGACTTCCAACATTTCTTTGGTGTACTACATGCATTCTTAATTGCTACACATTTGTCTGTACCCCAGTGTAAGGGATATCCTTCACTCCAGTATCTGAAAAGAAGAAACAACAGTTGTCAGTCCTCCAGAAAAAATGAGTATCATTTATAGACTCTGGAGCAAGAAACAAATGTTCAGTCCATTCACCTTCTTCCCTTACCTCAATGGGAGTTTCTAACAACTCCAAATGTTGGTCTGTGATTGATTTGGCAGAGAAACAGAGGTGGGGTTGGTGATACATCTTCCCCTCCATCCTTTTGAACAGGCCATGGCAAAGATTATATATCTCTAGATAGCTCTTTTTAAAAAATAGACTATAGCACCTTCTTGGTTGCTTCCGGAATTGAGGTTTTGGAGTATTCTAGAGTGTTTCTATTCTCTTCACTGGTGATTTCAGTTGGAGGTCGTAGGGGGAGGAGAAGTCAGGCTGATGGGTACTCATATGTGGAGCACTGTAGAATTTGGTCCTTTCCTCATCAGGAAAGATCCTCCATCAGTTCAGTGCTCAGTGTCATCCCAATGTGTGATGGAATATATGCACCTGCAGGACCATGTGTGTGTGTGTGTGTGGGGAACAGATGGTAATGGTGGGAGATTTCACCAGTTTTCTCACAAAGTGGCCCGAATTAAAAGGCTGCACAGTCCTGGATGAAGAAGAGGGGACGAGATTCAGGGTAGCCACGCCTTAGAATCTCAGATTATAACTAGTAGATTAGAAGGTTATAGTTTTAGCTTGGCAAGATTCTGTCCATTGGATGAAAACAGTTGTTGTGTCATCTCTAGAGCCAACACAATGCTAAAGGTGAGTAAACTTTACATCTCCACCTGAAGCCAAGTGTCAAGCCTGAATTTGGTTAGGTGGTGGATTCATATGAATTCAGTAGAGAGCTGAGGTGGATGGAGCTCCAGCCAAAATAACATAGCTGGATGATAAGTCAGCTGTATTCTGATGGCTGCTTGGACAGAGGAACAAGGAGTGAAGTTGCCAGGAAACCATCTCACATCCTGTTTGGACAATGTGATATATTGTTTTGGAAAATTGAGAAAATTCTAGTTATACTAATGTGGAAAGCCAGGAAACTTTCAGTACTGGCTTCCCACCAGTTAGTGCCAAGATGGTGTATCCAAATAAAGTTATAATTTGAAGAATTGAAATGCCTCGGAGTTCATTTTATAATGGTTGCATTACTTGGAACCTGATACTAAGTCCGTACTGCAAAAATCTTTGCTCCCATTGGAGCTACATTCCAGGGTCCTGAACCTCAGCCATTCCCTGCATATCCCAGGGTGCTGGAAGACTCAGGGAAGTTGAAGGAATGGAAAAGGAAGGAAGCAGAGTGGCCGAAACTGGGGCAGAGGGTGCCTGAACAAGCAGCGGGTCCCCACAGGAGCCTGGCAGCAGATCGAAGTGGCAGAGAGCACGCTGCCAAGAAGTGAGCTGCCAGAACCCAGCAACCTAATGCTGACTGAGAGGAGCCCAGTAGAAAAGGAGGAGGGTGTCTGACCAGCTGATTCGGCCGAAGGATCGGCAGGAACTGGACTGGAGCCATTGTGGTGGGAAACAAGAATCATCACCCGAAGGAGGAAGTGGATCTTGTCAGCTCCAAGTGAGTCAGGATCACCCAAATTCATCCTCCCCATGATCCATGACAGGGCTCTGAGGGGGTTTCTGAATGGCCTTGGTGGGATGAGCCATAACTGCCAAAGCCCACAGCCAGAGTTAAAGAGGGCCTAAGAAGAACCCACTCTCCCAACTGTCCACAGGTGCTGGGGTTGACTGACTTCCCCTACAGCCCATCAGCGTGCCATGGTCCTCAAGGTGTCAACTTAACTGGCATTGCCCTCTGCAGTTGGACAAGTGGGCCCCATCTATCACATGGCAGGGTGGGGGAGAACCTACCCAGCCTGACAGAAAGCAAAGCAAGAACGAGAGACTTCCAGGAGTGACAACACAGTGAAGCAGAGCAGGGAAACAGGGCTCTGTTTTTCCCAGCCAATTTCACCTGTCTGGTTGCCCCCAATGGGCATTGTTGACCTTGGAGAGGTTAGCAAGGTAGAGAGGAAGCCCCAAAGACTGCACGGGGAAAGAAGAAAAGGAATACTTTTGGTGAACTTGGGAACTATATTATCTATCTAGATAATAGATTGTTGTGGAAAAAAGCTCAGTGACTTGATGGGTTTTGAGGCAAATTTTAGTTTGCAAAAAGATTCCCAAAGGACTGCAATAAGAACAGCGTGGATTAATTTAATGTGGACTACAAATTTGATTGTTAAAGAAGAAATGGAGTAAGCATTTAACAATGCTTACTAATTATTATCTATTGTATTATTAACTTTGTAATCAATAATATTTATATATACTCTGTTAAGATTGTGGGTTTATATGTATTGATAGCCTTATTAATATAATATTAGAGAGCTGAAAGTGATACACCAAGGGGTGTGGGAAATAATGTTTCACAGTGTAAAAACAATTACTGTTTTTGCTAATTTGGAAAAATACCTCTGGGTTATTAGAGATGACAAGTATGCCAAATATATCAAAGGTAGGAAAGAAAGCTTCATCTACACCTTCATCTACAACATCATCACCATCTAATCAATGATCGATAGAAAGCACGTTAGGCCTGGAGAAGTCAAACTCAATGCAGAACATGCAAGCGATTCTACTATCAATTCAAGAAGCTATGACCAAAAGCCAGGAAGTTATGTCTAAAAACCACGAGGAGATCAAAAACAAAATGGGGGAGATGAAGGGGGATGTATGTAAGATGGATGAAAAGATAGGGAGCACCCAACAAACGATAGTAAAAAAGGAGCAGAGGATACAGAAAATAGAAACAAGAACTGAACAAACAGGAAAAAAAAGAGGAAGAAATGACCCACAAACTATCCCAGATTTATAGAGAACTAGAAAAGACAATAATCTTTCTTGAGATAGAAAAGGCAGCTTTTTATCTGCGATTTCAGAACATGGTGGAAAAGAAAGAGGAAGCTTCGCCTTGTTGAGGTGATGACAGAGCTGCTGGTGGGAGTAGTACAGAAAAATAAATATGATATACAAAGAGATATTGATGAAATTTTTAGAATTCATACAAATTATGCAAGAAAGCATAAGTTACCAAAAGAGGTGCACATGAGGTTTACCAAGAAGACAAGAGATGAAGTATACAAAAGAACAAGAGATGAGGTATAAAGGGAGAGAAATCCTGACCCAGGATACTCAGGAGAGTCAGTGAGCAGAGGAGACAGTATCAATTCTTGATTGCACAGTTGATCAAATATAATGTGATGTTCAGATGGTTGATACCAGAAGGAACTCTGATCTCCTGACAAGATAAAAAATTCAGAGTGGAGACCTTGGCCAAAGCACGTGAATTTTTGAACATCATTTCACTGCAAATGAAGAACAGGAAAGCAGAGAGGAGATAGAAAGTAAAAGTCAAGAAGAAGTGCAAATAGAAGAAAAAACCTTAGAGCAAGAAGAACGAGTGTGGAATGAGACTTTTCGGCTCCTACCCTTGGTCGCGCCTCCTTCTCCACCAGGGTTTTTTCTCTGCACATTCACCTCCAGCTTTTCATCTTGGCTGGTACGCCCTTAGCTGTTCACCCTGGCCAATGGGTCGTGGCCCCTCCATCCCAGGCTAACCCGGGAGAGTTAGCCACCAGCCAATTGGCTAGCTGCCAAGGTTGGCAGCCAGAAGCCACGGGGCCACGGGGTGGGAGATTTGGGAGGTGTACTGCAGCCAAACAGTTAAGCACTTCTTAGGAGAAGGAAAGGGAGGGTGTAGAAGCTCCTCTGTACCTGATCATGCCTCCTTGATAATGAATAAGAAGGGAAGTGTGTGTGTGTGTGTGTGTGTGTGTGTGTGTGTGTGTGTGTGTGTGATAAGTCAGCTGGCCTCGTCCAAAGTAGTTTTTGTTTCAGGTGGGTAACCTAGCTGTCAACTCATAAAATATTTCTCTGGTCTTTTAAGAGTTGCCAGCAGAAAGGGAGGAGGGGGGGGAGTAATGCATTACTTAAACGCTTCATAGATAATTTCTAGGCGACCAAAGTTTCTGGAGTGCAAAATTATAAGTGGAGAGCATGACTGATGACTCTTGGCTATGGATGTGTCCCATTGGGGAATATGAATTATGATACACCCAAGGGGTGGGGGAAGACCATGGTCAAGAGTGAAATGAATGATGTGTCGCAGAGTCAGCTACAGACAGGTAGCACTGGCATGTTCACTCCTAATCTTTAAGTTCTGAAAGATCTGGCTAGAGGCTCATGATTTAAATGGGGGTGAATTCCAGAGCCCTGACACTAGCCTTAGAAGGAGAGAGAGAAGGAGGAAGAGAACGGGGGAGAGAGAGAAAAAGAAAGAGAGAGAGGGAGAAGGGAGACAAGAAAAAAAGAAAAGGGAATGAGAAAGAGAGAGAGAGAGAGAAGGAAAGAGAGAGAGAGAAAGAAAGAAAGAAAGAAAGAAAGAAAGAAAGAAAGAAAGAAAGAAAGAAAGAAAGAAAGAAAGAAAGAAAGGAGAAATAAAGCCCTTGCAAGCACCCCTGTGGTGAAGATCAAGCTACTGCCAAGGTCCCACCCAGCACCCAGCGATTCCTGCTACCAGACACCACAGCAGGCCCTCAGCTATCCCTCCCTCCTTTCTCAAGGACTAGGAGCAAGGCAAGACTCAACTACACTCAGCTTATCAAATACACAGCGGTACCCATCCGGAACAAACTTTTTCCTTAGGAAATTAGGAGGGGCTCTGGCGTCTTTAATTTTCAAGGAGATTGTGATCCCGAAACAAGTACCCAGAAGAGTGAGAGAGATGAGAAGAGAATACCGATTTTTGACCAAAATGCTACTTAAAAAAGAGGTGAATTATAGATGGCTGATTCCAGAAGGTTTAATGTTCACATGGCAAGAACAGAGACATAGAATTGACTCAATTGAGAAAGCTGAATTGTTTTATACTGAATAATTTGGAGGGAGAAAGGAGGAGACAGAAAAAGAAACTTCACTAATGGAATTCCAAGAGGACTGCCAAATGGCGACTGAAAAAGAAGAAGGTGCAGTAGGTGGAAAGGTGGAAGTCAAAGAACAACGTGAACCAAGATCTACGAGAGCTGCTAAATCTAACTACAAAATATAACCATGGAAGAGAAAAAAACTGATTACAATTAACATAAATGGACTTAACTCAGCTGTTAAAAGAAGGAAAACTTTCCATAAATTAGAGAAATTAAAAATTGATATAATCTGCCTACAAGAAGTACATATCAAAAAGCAACATGATCAATTGCTGATACAGCCCAAACTAGGGAAAATATTTACTTCTTTGACACAATGCAGGAAAAGAGGAGTGGTTTTTTATATTAAAGATATTATCCCAGTTAAATTGATCTATACTGATGACGATGGAAGAATACTAATGGTGGAAATAATGGACAATAATATGAAAACACTCCTGATTGCAATCTATGCCCCAAATGACAATCAAGAAGAATTTTATAAAAAAATTACATATGAAAATAATTGAACTGGATTATGCTAATATAGTTATGATGGGAGATTTTAATAGAATTGTAGATAATAAACTGGACTACACAGCACAGAAAACAACAAAGCAAAACAGAAAAACTTTTTTTTTTAAATGATAGATGAAATAAATTAAAAAGATACATGGAGAGAAAGAAATGCTAAGACTAAACAATACACCTTCTACTCAAATAGACACTTATCATGGTCCAGAATAGATATGATATGGATGCCAACAGAATTGTTAGCTAATATTCAAGAAATAAATATTGAAATAAATATTAAAACTAGTACTTGGGCAGATCACAATCCAATGACAATTAAATGGAAAGGACAAAGAAGAAGATCTAGATGGACGTTAAATAATACTATACTAAAAGAAAAAGACTTCATACAGAGGATGGAGAAAGAACTGCCTTTTTTCTTTAGAGAAAACAAAAAAGAAGATACATCAATGCAGAAAGTACATCAATGCAGAACATATGCCAATGAAGGCATATGCCAGAGGCTTGATAATAGACTATACAAGGAAAAGAAATACCATGAAAAGACTAGCCTCTAAGGCATTAGAGGATGAGTATAAAGGACTTGAAAAAGAGCTACAGAAAATGCCACAGAAAAAGGACCCAAAAAGAACCAGAAAAAGAAAGGAAATTGATATAATTAAACATAAAATGGGTCTAATAGAAAAAGAAGAATTAGCACAGAAAATCAGAGGTGCGAAACAGAACTACTTTGAAAATGCAAATAAACCAGGTAGATGGTTAGTATATGAATTGAGAAAGGAGAAAGAATCAAGGAAAATACTGCAATTAATAGATGACCAAGGCCAAGTTTGCTATGGTAGTAAAGAGAAGAAGGAAATCATAGGAGACTATTATGAGAAACTATATACACAAGAGAATATTGACGAGGAAAGAGTTAAACAGTACTTACAGAATGCTAATCTATCCCAGATACCTAAAGAGATTGAAACAATGTTAGAAAGCAATATAATGATGATGGAGTTAACTGAAGCACTCAAGAAGCAAAACAATGGAAAGGTACCAGGACCAGATGGACTTCTGGCAGAATTTTATAAAACACTACAAGAATCATTGAACCTACCATTGCTAGAAGTTATGTTAAAGAAGAATATACCCAAATCATGGTCAGAAGCTTATATTACACTTGTCCCAAAAGAGGAGGCTGATCCATTATAAATCAAGAACTATAGACCTATTTACTTAATCCTTACTAAATGCAGATTATAAAATTTTTGCTTCAATATTGTCAGAAAGACTTAAAAAATACTTAAACAATTTTATCCATCCTGATCAAAATGGATTTCTGCCAAAGAGACAAATTAAAGACAATATGAGAGTAATCTTGGACACTTTGGAACACTATGAGGCACACCCTGAAAAACAAATTTCTAGATGCACAGAAGGCATTTGATAATGTGAATTGGCGATTCATGTTATTACAGCTGGAACAGATGGGCTTTCCTAAAAAACTTATTCAAGCAATAGAAACTATATACTATAAGCAAACGGCAAAGGTAATGATAGAGGGAGAAGTGACAGACTCTATTGATATAAAAAAAGGAACAAGACAAGGGTGCCCACTATCACCTCTCTTGCTTGTATTAACTTTGGAAGTGCTAAACAGAAATATTAGAGAAGAAAAGGATATAAAAGGGATGAAAATTAAAAAGGAAGAATTTAAGTTGCAAGCATTTGCAGATGATCTGGTTTTCATTTTAGAAGACCCACTAGAAACAGTATCAAAATTGATAGAAAAGATAGAGGCATATGGAAAGGTGGCTGGTTTGCAAATAAATAAAGATAAGACAAAAATCTTGACAAAGAATATGCTATCAAGACAAAAGGAAGAACTGGCAGATCTATTGAAAATTCAGGTCACGAATAAGATCAAGTACTTAGGGATACATTTGACAGCAAGATATAATACCAATAATACTGGACTAAAATCCACATGTGATTGGAAAAAATGACAAAAAAGCATATAGACTTGAAACCAGAGATATTTTTATTGGGAATTTTACCTGAAATATATAGTGAAGAATTGAAATACCTGATTGTAAATGTATTAACAGCAGCTAGGATTGTATTTGCCAAAAACTGGAAAAATGAGAAAATACCATTACAGGAGGAAATCATTAAGAAAATATTGGAATGTGCTGAAATGAGTAGATTGACATTTGAAATCAGAGAACAAGATGATAAACAATTTTATAAAATTTGGGATCTATTCTATCAATGGTTAGACAATAAAACATGGTAATGAAATCTGTAGATTCTTAGAAAATAATAAATATATAACAATGTATTCTTTTCTTATTATATCTACAAAATGATTGTAGGATAGATTTGAGATGATAATATGAACTGTCATAAAACAAATTAAGTAAAATATGGATTATTTCATAAAACATGAAAATATAAAAGTATAGTCAAATGATTGATTAACAATGATATTAATGTATTTAATATTTGATTGAAAATATGAGAATATATACAATGTATTGTATCTATATATATGGAAGATGGCTTGATGTTTTATGTTTTGTTTGTCTATGTTTGTCTTAAAAACAAATAATTTTTTTAAAAAAAAGGAATGGAGATTTGAGGGTCAATGATGGACATACAATAAGTCGAGGGATACCCTAACACTTCCCTTATGAGTGTGTCAATCATCTTTGCTCTCAAATTCTCAATGTTAGGTATAATATAGGTCACCTAACGTAGTTTGGGTAAAATAATATATATAAGCTATGATTGTTAGTTTAAGTGTGTGTCACTTTAACTGCAAAGCATGTAATTTTGGGTGTGGTGTGAAACCACCATAAGAGGGAGCAAGAGAAGCTGACGATTTGCTGGCAATTACTGACAATTTACTGGATTGACTGGATACATTGATGGTTTGTTAGCTGCGTTTTTCCCCTACTGAAGAATTGCTCAAGGAAGAGAGGAGTTTTTGAGTTCTGCATATCTCTCTACTGTGAGGAGATATATCACCGGACTGATAATTGTAAGTGTACTGACCTCTCTTTTTCGACACTGGAATTTGCAAATGAATAATCCCTGGACGGACTGAACTAAGTGAATGATATATGGACTGTTTTGACTATGCTTTAACTCTTGCTGGAATAAAACTATTTAATTAGCACTGTGCCTCTGTTTACTGAGTGTAAGCTACACAAAAACGATATCTCACATATTCTGCCTGCCTGCCTGACTGCCCTGCAGATCTTGCTAGGGTATATCCCTAACACTGGTTATGGGCCCAGCTGCACAGTCAGACTAACCAGGATATAACAGGCTTATATAAAGTGAGAGTTAGTGTAGTTACACAATACTGTAAACAGATAGCTGTGTTTTATTAATTATAGTTTAATATCCAGAAAAAGATGGCACAAGTCAATTTACCAAGTTTGTCTCTAATAACCAAACTGGATGGAACAAACTATGTTTCATGGTCTATGAAATGCAGCCTGCTTCTACGCAGAGAAGGTTTGTGGAATATAATACAAAAGCCCACCAGAGGTAGATGCTTGGGATCCAGAGGATGAAAATGATGCCCAGAAAATACAAGAATATAAACTGAAGAATGAACAAGCTCTCTGTATAATAGGACTGACACTCAGTGACCAGCAGCTTGTCCATATTCGTGGAGAAGAAACAGCTGCTAAGTGCTGGGAGAATTTAAAGAAGATTTATGTTCGAGACAGTGTAGGAGCTCATATAAATCTTACACGGAAGCTGTTCAGAACACATCTTCAAAAGAATGGAGACATGTTGACTCATATAAACACTATGAAGAGGATTTTTCAGGAGCTGCATGAAAAAGAGCTTATCTTCACTGAACTGCATCAGGTTTATATAATTTTGTCTTCATTAGATGAGAGCTATGACGACTATGTAACTTCATTGGAAGTGCTGCCAAAGGATAACCTCACATTAACTGACATTACTGGCAGATTAATTGAAGAAGCCAGGAGAAGGCTTGAAAGGGATCAACTCAGAAGGGAACAACCACAAGAAGAGGAATTATCTTCGTCAGCCTACACAATTAGAAAATGTTTTAATTGTGGAAGAAAAGGACATTTGGCCAGATTCTGCAAGAAAGCAAAACGCCAAAATGCCAGCCAGAATGCAAAAAGGCATCAAAAGGATGAAAAATGCTTAGAGTTAGCCATGTATAGCAACCAAACTGTGAACAATAATAATTTTTGGGTGGTAGATAGTGGAGCATCGCACTGTATAACGAAAGATAAGAAAAGATTTATTAAGATGTCCACGAGTTCACAGCAGATATCTTTACCTAATGGTTGGAAACTGAAAGCAAAAGCTGAAGGTACAGCATATTGTTCTTGCATAAAAGAAAATGTAAAAATGTTATATGTACCACAACTTAAGTTTAATTTGCTTTCAGTTAGAGTTTTGATTAAACTAGGTTATGTAGTTACCTTTAAAGGAGAAAACTGCATAATAGAAAAGGAAGGTAAAAAAGTGACTGCAACTTTAAAAGGTGAATTGTATGTGTTAAATGATAATCAATTAGAGGTGGCTAACACAGTGTATAATAACGTTAAACCTCATGATGAATGCATACATTTGTTACACAGACGTTTAGGGCATATAAATTTTAAAATGCTCAAGCAAACAGTTGAACTGTCTAAAGGTATAAAACTGAAGCCTTGCAGTAAGTATTTGCACTGCAATGCTTGCAGTCAAGAAAAAAGCAAGGTAATACCAGCAAATAGAATTAATGGATTTAAAACTAAGGAGCCTCTAGAGGTTGTATTTGCTGATATTATAGGTCCTAAAAAACCAAGTGTGGGAGGTGCTCGTTATATATTAAGTATAATGGATCATTATTCTAGATATGGTTTCTGTTATTTAATGAAGAGTAAAACGGAAACATATCAAAATTTCTTTAATTGTTTGAAGTTTGCAGAGAGAAAAACTAAAAGGAAACTAGTAACTCTTGTAACTGATAATGGTACGGAATTTATAAATAATAAATTCCAAAATAGACTGAAGATGGCAGGTGTAGAACATAAAAAGTCTGCACCATATAGGCCAAAACATAATTCCTTTATAGAAAGGCGAGGCCAAACACTGCAGCCAATGGCTCGTACTATGTTGTCAGATTCAGGATTACCTGAGAATTTGTGGGGAGAAGCAACAATGTGTGGTAATCATATATTGAATAATGTTGTTAACTCAACAACAGGTGAATTACCATTCACACGGTGGCATGGTAGAAAACCTGACCTAAGCTATATGCACACATTTGGAGCACCAGCATGGGTGCATATTCCTACACAACTGAGACATAAGGGACAGCATAGGGCTAAAAGATTATATTTTGTAGGTTACGAATCAAACCATAGATCTTACAGATTCTGGGAAGAGGGCACAAATAGAATTCATTGTAGTGCTAGTGCTCAATTCCTGGAACATGTAGGATGGCACAAACTGGAACAAGATTCGAATAAAAGTGTAATTATAGAAACCTACAGGGGCCCGAGCCACCATACTAGTGATGAGGAAAATCCAATTAAAGAGAAAGTAAAGGAAGTGAAAATAGAACCAATTAAAGAAGAAATAAGTGAAGAAGAAATAAATAATCAGGAACAGGTGATAGATAAGAGTCCACCTGTGAGTCCTGTTCTACCTAGACCGTCAACACGAGTAAGTAGACCACCTGATAGGTATCAGGCAAGTATGGTGTGCCAGATTAGTAAAATTCCAACCACTGTAGAAGAACTAAAATTGTATCCTGAGAAGGATCAGGAGAACTGGCATACAGCAATTCAAAAGGAACTGAATTCATTAAAACAGATGGGAGTCTATGAGAATGCTAGTTTACCTCCAGGTGAAAAGTCCATTGGCTGTAAATGGATATTTAAATTAAAAACAGGTAAAAATGGGACTGTTACCCATAAGTCTAGGTTGGTAGCTCAAGGATTTAATCAAACTGCATGTGATTATGATGAAGTGTTTGCACCAAGTCTAAAAGCAACAACCTTGAGAGCAGCTTTAGTGTGGGCAGCTAAGAAAAACTATATTATAAATCATTTAGATGTAGAAACTGCTTATCTGCATGCACCATTGCAGCACACTATATACCTAAAGAAACCTGTAGGGATTAAGGATGATAAAACTAATAATGACTGTTGGAAACTTAAAAAGAGTCTCTATGGATTAAAACAATCTGGTTACGAATGGAACCAATATATTGTTAAGGAGTTAAACAATATAGGGTTTAAAGCAGGTTTAGCTGATCCATGTTTATTCAAAAGAGAGAAAAATGGAATAGTGTCATTATTATTGTTGTTTACAGATGATATTGCCTTAATTACAAAAAATTATAATGAAGCTACTGAAATAATATCATTATTAGGTAAGAGGATAAAATTAAAGCAATTAGAAGATATAAAACAGTATCTCGGATTGACAATAAATAAAACCAATCGTGGCTATAAGATATCTCAAGAGGATAAGATTTATCAATTACTAAAAACATATGAGATGGAACTTTGTAAACCAGCAAAAACTCCAATGAGTCAGGAATTTTGCCGGACTGATGCTCAAAGTTCAAAATTCGATAAGACTATCTATCAGTCGCTAATTGGCAGTCTATCGTACATTAGTAATTGGTCAAGGCCAGATATTGCCTATGGCATTAATCAATTGGCTCGATTCAACGCTGAACCCGCTGAACGACACTGGCAAGCAGCAAAACATATCTTAAGATATCTTAAAAGGACAATGCACTATGCATTGTATTTGGAGCCAAAAGATGATTTGATTTTAAGTGCATATGCTGATGCAAGTTTTGCAACAGATATAAACACTAGGAAATCAACTTCAGGAATGGCTATACTATTAGGAAAAGCATTGATTGGTTGGAGGTCAATTAGACAGCAACACATAAGTATGTCCACAATGGAAGCAGAATGTTCATGTCTATCCTTATTATGTACTGATTTAATTCTGTATAAACAGTTGTTGTTGGATATGGGATTAACTGTTAATGATTCCATTGTAGTGTATGAGGACAATCAAGCAGCCATACAGATGGCTACAAATATTGCTGTAAAAACGAGATCTAAGCATACAGATCTTAGATATCTGAATGTAAGACAATCTGTAAAAGATGGTTTAATAAGATTGGAATATTGTATGACTGAGCAAAACATTGCTGATCAGTTCACAAAAGCCCAAGGTGCAGTCAAACACAAAGAGAGTTGTGATGACTATGGGTTAAGGTTGTAAATAGATATATATATTATTATATTACCCAAAAGGGGAGAATGTTAGGTATAACATAGGTCACCTAACGTAGTTTGGGTAAAATAATATATATAAGCTATGATTGTTAGTTTAAGTGTGTGTCACTTTAACTGCAAAGCATGTAATTTTGGGTGTGGTGTGAAACCACCATAAGAGGGAGCAAGAGAAGCTGACGATTTGCTGGCAATTACTGACAATTTACTGGATTGACTGGATACATTGATGGTTTGTTAGCTGCATTTTTCCCCTACTGAAGAATTGCTCAAGGAAGAGAGGAGTTTTTGAGTTCTGCATATCTCTCTACTGTGAGGAGATATATCACCGGACTGATAATTGTAAGTGTACTGACCTCTCTTTTTCGACACTGGAATTTGCAAATGAATAATCCCTGGACGGACTGAACTAAGTGAATGATATATGGACTGTTTTGACTATGCTTTAACTCTTGCTGGAATAAAACTATTTAATTAGCACTGTGCCTCTGTTTACTGAGTGTAAGCTACACAAAAACGATATCTCACATATTCTGCCTGCCTGCCTGACTGCCCTGCAGATCTTGCTAGGGTATATCCCTAACAATCTTTGCTCTCAAATTCTCAATCTGGTCCACAGTGATTTATGTCCACTGTTGGAAGATGGATTGAGTTAAAATGTATCAAAACTCACTTTAGCAACATTCTTGCTTAGCAACCAACATTTTGGGTTAAATTGTGGTCGTAAGTTGATGACTATTTCTGCTTTCCTCTGCATGGCAGCCTTGTCCTAAAAAACTCTTTCCCTTTTCTGGAATGTTCCTCAGGTCTTCTGCTGAAGCTGGGGGTTAGACTAGATTACCTCTGAGGTCCCTTCCAGCTCTGGATTGCTGTGCTGTTTCAAAGTGTACTCTGAAGCTGTGTCTAGTGCCAGGGTTTGTGGTCCTTTTCCCCTCCCTCCCTCCCTCCCTCCCTCCATATCTCATCCAGAAAATAAAATACGAGCTGAATAGTCAAGACCTTATTGATGATCCAAGCTCTGTAAAGGACCTTGGAGTACTCACCTCTAATGATCTAAGTGCTAGCGCCCATTGTAACTACATAGCCAAAAAGGCATTAAGAGTTGTTAACCTAATCCTACGTAGCTTTTTCTCTGGTAATATCACACTACTAACTGGAGCATTGAAAACATTTGCTAGACCAATACTTGAATACAGCTCATCAGTCTGGAACCCACATTATGTACCTGATATTAATACAGTTGAGAAAGTCCAGAAATATTTCACAAGAAGAGTTCTCTACTCCTCTACTCATTGCAGAATATCTTATGCCATCAGATTTGAAATTCTAGACCTAGACAACCTAGAACTACGCTGCCTTTGGTCCAATCTAAGTATGGTGTATAAAATCATAACAACACAAGACCACACAATAGATACAAACTCAAGGTTAACCGCACCAAACTTGATTGTAGGAAATACGACTTCAACAACAGAGTGGTCAATGTCTGGAATACTCTACCTGACTCTGGTTTCTTCCCCAAACCCCCAAAACTTTAACCTTAGACTGTCTACTATTGACCTCCCCCTCTTCCTTAAGAGGCCTGTAGGGGGCGTGCATAAGCGCACCAACGTGCCTACTGTCCCTGTCCTATTGTTTCTTTTATTTTTCTTATATGTACCCATTTCATGTATTCATAACTATGTCTATACTTATACCTACTATCTTGTAAGTGATTGACAAATCAAATCAATCAATCAATCAATCAATAAATAAATTTACCCATCAGCCCGCACTCTCAAACCAAGTGCACACTGAGAATCCAGAGTCTATTTCCTTTAGCATTTGGAGAAACACAAGGAAACCTCCATCTTAATCTGTGGCACATGGTCATCCAAGGACAAACTCACATCCCACACACAGAGCATCACTGGTGAGATCTAAATTGCTTGTATTTAGTGATTGTTATGTTCACCAGTAACTTAATACTGTCTGTCTTGTATTTGATTCTCATTTTATATATCTGTATTTTCCCCAGTTTCACCATATCCTTTTCTTTCAATAAACCATTCGGATTTTCACACATGGTCTGTTTTATTGGAGAATAGATGAGTTTAGCTGCATGTTGAGCAGCACACAGACTAACATGTAGTGAGGACAGAACACAGATGATAGATAGATAGATAGATAGATAGATAGATAGATAGATAGATAGATAATAGATAGATAGATAGATAGATAGATAGATAGATAGATAGATAGATAGATAATAGATAGATGATAGATAGATAGATGATAACTGTAGATAGATAGATAGATGATAGATGATAGACAGATAGATAGAGATAGATAGATAGATAGATAGATAGATAGATAGATAGATGATAGATAGATGATAGATAGATAGATGATAGATACTGTAGATAGATAGATAGATAGATAGATAGATAGATGATAGATAGATAGATAGATAGATGATAGATAGATACTGTAGATAGATGATAGATAGATAGATGATAGATAGATAGATGATAGATAGATACTGTAGATAGATGATAGATAGATAGATAGATGATAGATAGATAGATAATATATAGACACACACAAAATATACATATACATACATATGCAGAGAGAGAAAGAGAGAGAGATTTGATATCCCTATCCATCTATAGCCATCTGTATTGACTCCCAAATAATGGCACAGGTCTGATGATAACATCCTCCAAATAACATTATTATATGCCTGTGTCTTCAAGTTACATACTGAATACTGAGTTATGATCATACACATTGCATTTTCTGCCACCTCTTTCAGATCCAAAGACATTTCAGGCTGTAAAAGACAAATGTGAATTAGAGACTTACTCTACTTTAGCTTCACTGTTACTTTTATACCACATCCATCTATGTGTTATGGTGTCACGGTACAATCCAATGTAGTAAGGACCTTTCTTTTTTTGAAGTGCTTCTTCTAAGAACAGCTGAAAGAAAAAAAATCCAGACATCATCTACAGTGAATGACGGAGAGATTCTCACCTGAAGGACATTCAGAATGCGAACCTCCCCTGAAGGATCAGTGGAGGAATCTGTAGAAACAGCTTCAATGCAATTCATACGGTACAATCACAAACAGTGTGGCAGATCAGGTTCCTGAAACAATAGAACATCCAGAAGGGAACCAAGGAGGCGTTTGGGTGGACTAGCGGGGCCATGAAAGCCACAATCAAACCTAGTTTATGGGCCATTCCACATTTGCACCTATAAATGGTGAGAGATGAACAGGGAGCTGCTTTGTTCCACCGTTCACTGAATCCTGGTCTCATCTCCTCTTAAGCCCGTAAGTCTTTCCTCATCCCTTGCTCAGGCCTTAGTTTTATATATATAAACACAGTGTGGCCATCCTGGCATTTCTTCTGCCATACATACCAAGATGAAAGACAAATAACATATATACTATTTATACATTGCTAGTCTTGTACAATTATTTTTGACCAACATACTCATTGTAATACATATATAATATCTAATTCTGGGTCTATTTAGCCTAGTTATTTCAAGTTCCAACTCCCACCTGTTAGTTCCAAACATTGATAATATGTATCCCATGTGTCATGATATTCTGTCTCCCTTTTGTTTTTTTAATTCTAACATTAGCCTGTCCAGTTCTGCGCAGACTAATATTTTGTTGAATATTTGGATATTTTCTGAAAAGGAGTTTTCACTTTTCCATTGCTGGCATATACCATTGCTTGCTGCCACCAGGATGTGTAATATTAGGTATATTGACTATTTACTATAACCATCTGTTATAATTCCTAATAAAAATAATTCTGGTTTAAATTCTAGATGTTGTCCAACCATTTTTTCTAACTACATCTGGATTTGTCACCAAAATTTCCTTGCTTATTTACACATCCACCACAGGTGGTAGTATGTACCTGATGATTTTTTACATTTCCAATACTTCAGGGATGTGTTACTAAACATTTTGACCAATCTCGCCAGAGGAAGATGCCACTTTTAAAACATTTTATAAAGATTCTCTTTGTATGCTTTGGCCAATATCGATTTGCTATTTCTTTCCCAAGGTTTATGCCACCTATCCAATTCAATGTTGTATCCAAAGTTTTTAGCCCATACCACCATTGTCTCCTTAACTTGTTCTTCCTCCATTTTATAGTCTAGCAAATATTTATATATTATCTTTATCGGTTTGTTGTTCAGCCAGTTCTGACAGATTCTGGAGAACCGGTAGCAGAAATTTTGAGTAGTTCAGAGAACCAGTAAATACCACATCTGGGTGGCCCTGCCCCCATCTATTCACTGCCTCTCAAGTGCCCAGCTGATTGGCTGGGTCTTCTTTTATTGCCCTGCACAAGAGAACAGAGCTGGAAAGCAGGTTAGTGGGGTAGGAAGGGAATGAGGATTTTACAGTATCCTTCCCCTGGAGTGGGGTGGAAATGGGGGTTTTACAGTATCCTTCTCCTGCCACGCCCACCTAGCCATGCCCACCAAGCTATGCCACACCCACCAAGCCACACCACTCTGGCCTTAGTTTGTTCCCATAAAATCAGCAACCATCTTCAGTGCTTCCATGAAGAATACAATCTGATGCAAACGCAGGTCACTCCCACAGTGGAGTAGAAACAGTCTCTTGGCACCTCAGGTTGGTTGTGAGGATATATCTGCTCACCTTCTTTCCTCCTTCTGAGCAGCCGCTCACTGAAGTTCTAAGCGGCCTTATTATATTTTGCACACCTTGATTAAAGGCAGGACAATTAAAAGCCATGCAACACTTGGGATTCACCAGCAAACTCAAAGTATTTCCCTCTGACCATCTACAGAATTCTTGCTTGCGTGTCTTCTAGTTGACTGTTTCTTCAAGTTACATACTGAATACTGAGTTATGATCATACACATTGCATTTTCTGCCACTCTTTCAGATCCAAAGACATTTCAGGCTGTAAAAGACAAATGTGAATTAGAGACTTACTCTACTTTAGCTTCACTGTTACTTTTATACCACATCCATCTATGTGTTATGGCGTGACGGTACAATCCAATGTAGTAAGGACCTCTCTTTTTTTGAAGTGCTTCTTCTAAGAACAGCTGAAAGAAAAAAAATGCAGACATCATCTACAGTGAATGACGGAGAGATTCTCACCTGAAGGACATTCAGAATGCGAACCTCCCCCGAAGGATCAGTGGAGGAATCTGTAGAAACAGCTTCAATGCAATTCATACGGTACAATCACAAACAGTGTGGCAGATCAGGTTCCTGAAACAATAGAACATCCAGAAGGGAACCAAGGAGGCGTTTGGGTGGACTAGCGGGGCCATGAAAGCCACAATCAAACCTAGTTTATGGGCCATTCCACATTTGCACCTATAAATGGTGAGAGATGAACAGGGAGCTGCTTTGTTCCACCGTTCACTGAATCCTGGTCTCATCTCCTCTTAAGCCCGTAAGTCTTTCCTTATCCCTCGCTCAGGCCTTAGTTTTATATATATAAACAGAGTGTGGCCATCCTGGCATTTCTTCTGCCATACATACCAAAGTGAAAGACAAATAACATATATACTATTTATACATTGCTAGTCTTGTACAATTATTTTTGACCACCATACTCATTGTAATACATATATAATGTCTAATTCTGGGTCTATTTAGCCTAGTTATTTCAAGTTCCAACTCCCACCTGTTAGTTCCAAACATTGATAATATGTATCCCATGTGTCATGATATTCTGTCTCCCTTTTGTTTTTTAATTCTAACGTTAGCCTGTCCAGTTCTGCGCAGACTAATATTTTCTTGAATATTTGGATATTTTCTGAAAGGGAGTTTTCACTTTTCCATTGCTGGCATATACCATTGCTTGCTGCCACCAGGATGTGTAATATTAGGTATATTGACTATTTACTATAACCATCTGTTATAATTCCTAATAAAAATAATTCTGGTTTAAATTCTAGATGTTGTCCAAACATTTTTTCTAACTACATCTAGATTTGTCACCAAAATTTCCTTGCTTATTTACACATCCACCACAGGTGGTAGTATGTACCTGATGATTTTTTACATTTCCAATACTTCAGGGATGTGTTACTAAACATTTTGACCAATCTCGCCAGAGGAAGATGCCACCTTTAAAACATTTTATAAAGATTCTCTTTGTATGCTTTGGCCAATATCAATTTCCTATTTGTTTCTCAAGGTTTATGCCACCTATCCAATTCAATGTTGTATCCAAAGTTTTTAGCCCATACCACCATTGTCTCCTTAACTTGTTCTTCCTCCATTTTATAGTCTAGCAAATATTTATATATTATCTTTATCGGTTTGTTGTCAGTCCCGGAGGTGGTGTTCAGCCAGTTCTGACAGATTCTGGAGAACCGGTAGCAGAAATTTTGAGTAGTTCAGAGAACCAGTAAATACCACATCTGGGTGGCCCTGCCCCCATCTATTCACTGCCTCTCAAGTGCCAGATGATCGGAATCCCAGCTGATTGGCTGGGTCTTCTTTTATTGCCCTGCACAAGAGAACAGAGCTGGAAAGCAGGTTAGTGGGGTAGGAAGGGAATGAGGATTTTACAGTATCCTTCCCCTGGAGTGGGGTGGAAATGGGGGTTTTACAGTATCCTTCTCCTGCCACGCCCACCTAGCCATGCCCACCAAGCTATGCCACACCCACCAAGCCACACCACTCTGGCCTTAGTTTGTTCCCATAAAATCAGCAACCATCTTCAGTGCTTCCATGAAGAATACAATCTGATGCAAACGCAGGTCACTCCCACAGTGGAGTAGAAACAGTCTCTTGGCACCTCAGGTTGGTTGTGAGGATATATCTGCTCACCTTCTTTCCTCCTTCTGAGCAGCCACTCACTGAAGTTCTAAGTGGCCTTATTATATTTTGCACACCTTGATTAAAGGCAGGACAATTAAAAGCCATGCAACACTTGGGATTCACCAGCAAACTCAAAGTATTTCCCTCTGACCATCTACAGAATTCTTGCTTGCGTGTCTTCTAGTTGACTGTTAATATAGATTGCTGATGAAGGAGAGTCAAGAAGAGCATGAGAAGAGGTGAGAAGAAATTTTTGGACCAGCCTCTTTAAGCCCGGCCATTTTGGAAGCTGTGGACCTGGGTAGCATGAGACAGATTGGTGGACTGCATGAAGCTGAAAGTGCAGGCTTTGGTCAGGGGGGAATCTGTTTGAGGGTCTGGTTGAAGATCCACAATGGTTTCACCACCATAAAAGTTAGGATAGAGGTTGACCCAATTCTTCAGCAATGCCTCCTAGCGATCCTAGTGATGTGATGATAAAGTTATCCATTCAGTTGTGCCCAACTCTTGGTGATTTTGTGGGCCAGGTCTCTCCATATCTTTCAATCTTGACCTCCTAGTTTGTTCTATGCTCTGACTGGTGCCAGCACTGATGGTGCCTGTTAGGAATGTAAGTCACCTAATAGAGATTTGGGTTGGAAATATATAAACCAGGATAGACATTTTAATATTGTATCTTTAAGAGAATCCTAAAAGTGTAATTGGGTGTGGTTTCTCAAACGGCCATAAGATGGAGGCAGAAACCTGGGTTGTTTTAGTCTTAGTCTCAGAAGTGAGTGAGTCTGTTTCCTTCCGTTGTATTGCCGTTTCTCCTAATTGACTGCTATTCCTGGATTTAATGTAAGTCTGATACTGAACTGTTTTTGAAACTGGACTTTGTTATTGGATTATCCCTGGACTGAAAACTGACTGATTTAACCTATGAATGACCTTGGGCTGCCTATTTTGAACTTTGTTTAAACATTTCTGGAAGTAAAAAAACCTATATTTACTGTACAGTGTATCTGTGTGCTGTGTGTGTATTATTCAAACACTTCTCTCATATACGTCTCCCTGTATGCGCTCATTCTCCTAACGGGGAATTACCTCAACAGTGTCCAGCCATAGAGGTCTTTGGCAGCCTGAGTTCCTTTTCGGGCTAACTCTTCCACAACTGAATTGCATTCTTCAGTGAATTCCCATGCATGACATGAAGGCAGTTTTGTGATTTTGCTTTTAGTGACATGTCTGGTGTTATTTGTTCCAGTATTTGCTTGCTAGTCACCTTTGCTGTCCAAGCCTTCTCCAGCTCAAATGAGTTGGTTTCATCCTGTCTTGCTTATTTAAGGTCAATGGTAGGTAGCTACAGGGAACATAATACAGCAAACTAACTGTCTGCTATGGAATCCTAATTCATCGCTGCCACATAGCTTGAGAAAGTGGGAGGGGGGTGATATTAATTGAGTAGCTCTTAGTAGACAAAATAGAATTCTTTTGATAGTTCAAGGTCAAACAGCGTGGTGCCGAAAGAATTGGAACATATTGGTTGTCAGGCTTCGGTGACAGCAGGGATTTGCGTTTCTTCGCGATCCCTGCTGTGCTCGCTGTCTTGGTGCCTCCGATCCAGATGGATTTGGAGGATAAGGCTGCCCTATAGAGGCAGCCGAAGATAGGGAGGATCTGGGAATGGGTTTGGAGATGTCGCAGACCCCCTCCCCACCCAGTTTAAACCTCCTTCTCTCAAGACGATGCAGCGGTGGTCTTATGGCCGCCATGAAGAGGCTGGCATCCGGAAAAAGATTGCGCAGGAGGGGTGCTGAAGGAAGAGAAAACAGAGAAAGCTTTTGGCTGAACCGGGACAACAATTAACATCTGAATACCCTGGAACTTTGGCTTTTCAAGTGATATATTGTTTCCCAGAGGATCGTTAAGCTGCGGTGGAAGAGTAAAGGGAAAACTTTTTTTTCCCTCACTTTCCTTCCCACGGAGGCAGCAGATGGAAATTGGAAACACCCGTATTGGCAGCAGAAGGTATTAACTTTCAAAATTGAAGCCAAGGGGAAATTACATTCTCAAATACTGATACTTTAAAACTCAAATCTTCTTGCTTTAAGGGGGAAGGAAGAGAGGCAAATGATTTATACTAACGTTTGTTGAAGGAGACTGCTTGTAGTTTTATAAGATTAGAGATTAAATTGCAATAAAACTTCCAAAAAATGTCTTGGAATCATGTAATTGAATTCTTCCCCAGGAAGAGCAAGTAAGAAAGCGAAACAGAATGCATTGAGTGTACTGACTTTGATTGCTTCATGACTTTGGGACTTTAACTATCTTTTGAAAGACTAAGAAAACATTTGGACTGCTTAAAAAAAAAACCTTTTCTGTTTACAATGGTATCTTTTGAAGAATTGAAAATGCAGTTCGAAAAATTGAGAAAAGAGGAAGGTGGCTCTTTTGGATCTATCTTTTGTTTTTTAGAAATGGCGATTTCTGCTTACCAGGAAATGCAACAAGAAAGAGGCTGGGACGATGAAGAAGAAGCCATCTTTAATGGACATATGATTTTAAAAAAGGGTAAAAAGGAGAAGAAAATCAAGAATTTAAGCTCTAAAAAAACAATTAAGAAAGGGAAAAGTAAGGTGAAAAATCGATATAATGATAGAAAGCAACGGAAAAGAGGAATACAACAGAGAGGGGAGATTAAAAAGTTGGAGATTGAGAGGGGGGGGTAAAAAGGCTAGATTTGATAAGGAAGGAAGGGACAAAGCGAAGGGAAGTTATAAAGACTTTAAACAAGATGTTAATAAACAACTATTTTTTAGAGACAAAGGGTAAAATATAATTTAAATAGAGATTCTGCAAAGGTACACAAGACTGTATTTTATATTTGTATTTGAAATATGTGTCAATAGAATATTGTAGGGACTGTGTAATTGATGTTTATTTAACTAATTTGTTAGGGAATACTATTTTTAATATACTATAAGAATATTGTGTTTTTTTTATTTTAAAATGTCACGTAGAATGTACTAAGCAGAATCAGAATAGAAATAATGTTTAATTTTAAGTGTTGAATTTGGGGGGAAAATAGAAAGGTGTCATACTTCAACCAGTCATTACAGGAAAAAGTTTGTGTTTAAGAGAAAGATAAATGGATGATTGAAAAAGAACGGACAAAAAATACAAGTGAAATGATTTAAATTGAGATTAAATAAACAAAGTAGAATCAAGAGAGTGAAAAGAGGGGAGAAGATATATGTAAAATGTAGAATTTTTAATAAGATATGAAATAGTATATAAGCTGAGCATGAATTTAATTTAAGTCTGTACCAAAAGTTATAACCCGGGGTTAAGCCGCTTTCTAAAAAGAAGTTTTATATTTTTTATGTTATGTGTTTTGTCAGTTTATATTTGCTTATTGAGGAGTAATATTGGATAAGAACATATGAAATAGTAACAATATGAAATATAGTAATATGAAATATATGAATGAATAAAATTGAATAGAAATAAAGGAAGAAACAGTAAGAAGGTGGAAAACAGTAATAAGATATGAAGTTGAATATATAAGATGCATATTAAGTTATGTGTGGAAATGTGATAATTTAGAACTATATTGTACTTAAATGAGATGTCTTATTTGTTTTGTTAAGTAGTTGTTGGAAAAGATGTTTTATGTTCTTATGTCTTATGTTTTGTTTGTGTACTTTTTTTTGAAAATTAATAAAATTTTACTTAAAAAAAAAAAAGAATTGGAACATATTTTGGCATTGGTTCATGTGATGTGATGATGAGTAAAAAGGAGGTGGTTTGTAGGTTGGGACATTGTGGGAAGTCCGGGAAACTTTTAGTTTCAGAATTCCACAGATGTGCCAGGTACTATTTCTAATAAAAGTACTTTTGAGATTATGCTTGTCTTGAAGTTACTGACCAGAATGGATGTTCCCTGGCATGCTGACATTAATCTACATTTGATTGCCAGAATGACGTCCTTGCTTTTCAACATTTGGTTTATGTTCAGTGGTGGGATTCAAATAATTTAACAACCGGTTCTCTGCCCTAATACTGGCTGGGTGGGCCTGGCAGGGTGGTCATGTGACTGGGTGGGCATGGCCAACTCAAGGTCACTCACATTGTGGGGTCCCTTGCCTCACCCAACTTCGCCTAACCCTTCACTTCCCCTCCCCTCCCAGCCACTCC